>NW_028318358.1:3997500-4297500 GCF_062004578.1 Staurois parvus
GTGTAAAACACAGGGAAAGGTCCCTGACTTTTTTTAAAAAAACATTTCATGCGGAACCACATAGTGCTAAAGAGCAGTGCATTTTGCCTGCACATGTTTCTGAACTGCACATGTGAACCTAGGCTTGCTAAATGCCATTGAATGCCTCAGTCTACATATCTTAAGTTAATGAAAGGTTGATAACCCTATCCACCAATAACACTAACTTTCATCATTTTAATAGATGAGCTGTAACATCTAGCTGATTTTTTTTTTTTTTTTTTTTTTTTTTCTCCCTAAAGGTGGGGATGCTTCTAAGCCTGGGAATACATATGAAAGTGAGTGGCCAAGGTAAGTGAAATAACATTTCACTTTTATGCTGCAGTTTTTTCTGATCATAAGCATAAGCAACAAAGTGACAGTCCACAATAAGTCCCCAAAATTCAGAGTGAAACTTCCCCTTGGTATACTGCTGTGTCCACCATCACCAGCATGCTCCCGTCCAATCATTGATCTATATATAACAGGTCAAGAAGCGCTCAAACCAACATCCAAATTCCTCTGCCGGTCAAGGCTGGTGGGATTCCGCTCCAACAGGTCTTAGGAGGGTACTATCGCCTCAATACTGTCCTCTCATATCTCCCCAGTGTCTCCAGACTGCTGTGATCTCTGGTGTCTCCCCTCAGCTCTAGAAAATCCCTCCTGTCTACTCCCCAGACTGGGGTGTACCAAGGGGAAGATTCACTTGGCATTTTTTGGGGACTTTTTAGGATCATCACTGTGAACTGTCACTTTATACTTTATTTATACACTCTTGGTTTATTTACCTATATGAGCCATACCTCATTGTGTTCATGCTAGAGTATGTGTGAATAATATATTACATGGCCTGTACTAGATGATCAGCTGGGTGTCTCACTCTACATTTGTGCATTTTGTATTGCTGTATGTTTTAGGTTTATACAGTGACTTTCACTCAGTGTGTGAGATTGCAATATTGAGGTCTGTTGGGTGTTATTCAATTTTAGTGAACTGTTATGGCTTACAATGTTAAATGCCCTAATATGTAGGTGGGTTGGTGTGTGTGTGTGTGTGTGTGTGTGTGTGTGTGTGTGTGTGTGTGTGTGTGGGGTTTTTTTTTTTTTTTTTTTTTTTTTTTTTTTTTTTTTTTTTTATGTAACCATTCTCTGTAAACCCTAGAGATGGTTGTGTGGAAATCCCAGTAGATCAGCAGTTTTTGAAATACTCAGACAAGCCTGTCTGGCACCAACAACCATGCCACGTTCAAAGTCACTTAAATTATTTTCCCCATTTTGATGCTTGGTATGAACATCAGCAAGTTGTATTCACAATGTCTAGATGCCCAAATGCATTGAGTTGCTCCCACATGACTGGCTGGTTAGCAATTTGATGCTCCCCTTCATCTTTTCAATTACTTGGTAATACAAAGGACAGGATCAAACATCTTTTCACAATGCAAAGTATTAACCCCCTAGGTTCCACAGTGAGTATAGCAAGCATACTTTACTGCATATGGACTGATTTTACTATTGTGGGCTTAGTAACACTAAGTCTATCTACCAGAACACCAAGATCCTTTACCACTGACTCACCCAGCTGTTCTCATCATGGTATGTACAATGTATGATCCATGCAGGCTTTTAGCCCCAAAGTGCATAACTTTACATTTGTCAACCTTAAACCTCATGTGTCATAGTTTCTTTAGTGCATTGAGGTTGTGTTGTAAATCAGAGACCTCCTATAAGGATGTAATTCCACTGCATAGCTTGGTGTCATCCACAAACACTAAAATTATACTTTTAATCCCAGACCCTATAATTTCTAAATATGCTAAAGAGTGGGTCTTAACACTGAGCCATGTGGTACACCACTAATAACCTTGGACCACTCAGAGTATGATGCAATCACTGATCTCTAAATAGTCTTTTATCCAGGTTTTTTTTATCAATTTTAAAAACTGAAAAGTTGATTCTGCCAAAAGTTTGAAGGAACTAAAATCTGTAGAAAATTCAAAGTTTGCGCTCCAGCCCTTGCATGGTCTTGAGTACCTGGGTCTAATCTTGGACACAGCCCAAGCCAGAATTTTCCCTTGGGGAAAGGTTTCCCTGAAGCCCCACAGGTCAAAACGGCACCTCCATTTGCACAGTATAAGGGTTATAGTCTTGGTGGTAGCCTCCTACAAGGTTTTTTATTTTTACTTTTGTTTGACCAGTTTCACTGCAGACCTCTTCTGCCTAATTTGGGAACCATCAAATCCAATGCTTGGATCACCCAAAGCTCATGTCTAAGATCTCACTGAAACAATGGCTATCCAGTCCTTTCCTGAAATTGGATAATGTGCTCCTTTGCATGCCCTAAAAGGTGGTGACAACGGATGCCAATCTTGTAGGCAAGGGCAGATTCTAAAAATCCCTGACTTTCCAGAGAATGTAGCCTCCACAGGAGTCAAAACTCCACATTAACACTTTGGCATGCAGTCAGACAAGGGCACAATAATGGCCAACTTAAAACATCAGGAAGGCACCACTAATGCACTCCAGATCAGAAACATGGATTCCAGCTCTCGAAGTTGTCTGTATCCCTGGAGTAAACTGTCAGGCAGACTTCCTAAGCTGTCAATGCCTAGATCTGGGGGAGTGGTCTCTGCACCCAATTTTTGAAAGTTTTCAAAAGTGGGGAAAATCAGATGTTTATATCTAACCTCCCAGGTTCAACAGGCTGAACAAATTCATAGCCATGACCAGAGATCCCCTAACCTCTGCAGTTGATCTGATTCATTGTACTGAATTCAGACTGGTATATGCTATTCCTCCTGAAGAGCCTCCCCCTTGACTGCTATGCTAGATAAGAGCAAGGGAGTTCCTGTAATCCTTAATGCATCAAATGGAACAGCATGACTCCCACACATACTCAGATTTCTGGTGGACAAGCCTTTGCCTCTTCCAAACAGACTAGACTTGGGACCAGTCCTAAAGGATAGGGGTATTTTTTGACTAACTTCACTCAGTAAATCTTGCGGAAGTTGGATTTTGTTGCTAAGGCACATGCATGGGAAACTAAGTTCCAAGGAAAACCTGATCACTTATTCTTTGGTCTTTCTTCAGCCTGGTCTGTTTTTAGACCAAAAAAAGATATATGCTTGTCCCAAGCATGTTTGAAGCAATTTACTGTTGACTGGTTCACTATCTCTGGAAGTTCATTCCAAGCATCAACTAATTTCACTAAAATGGTACTTTCTGAGATTAGTAATTAACTTTCCAGTTAAAGGTCATGTCCCTGTGTTTATTTTGGTTTCATGTTGAAAATACTGCCCTCCCGAACCTCATCCCCCCCCCCCCCCCCCCCTTGATGTAAAGGTTTCAATCGTGTCTCCCCTTTCCTCCAGACTGTACATGAAGTTGCTCTTGATGTTCTCTCCTCAGACCTTTCAGTTTGCTACCAGTCTCTGGACTTGTTCTATCTTATATCTTTTTGTAAGTGAGGTCTCCAGAACTGGACACCGTATTCTAAATTGGGCCTAACTAAACATCTAGGGGAATCAGGAGCTCCTTCTTCCTGCTGGTGACCCCTCTAGTGATGCATCCTAGAATTCTATTCACTTTTCCCACTGCCTGGCCACACTTTAATTTTGCAATCATCTGAAATAAGTACCCCCAAGTCCTTTCCCCTGAAGTGCTGGTGAACACTGTACCTCCAATGTACTCTCCCAAGAGATTTTTTTTTCCTCCCCAGGTGCATTTTTAAATTTGGAAACATTGAACTGCAATTTCCACTTTTTTGACCAATGTTTCAGCAATGCCAAATCATGTTCCATGTTAAAGACTTCCAGGGATATCAACCCGGTTACCTTTGTGCCATCAGCAAAGACCTGCCTTACCCAAACATTTTAGTTATGTCACTTGCATATGGATTAAATGTAGCAGGACATAGTTTAGAGCCTTGTGGTACACCCAGGGGCAGACTGACCATTTGGTAACTTGGGCACTGCCTGAGGGCCTGGGATCAATAGGAGGCCCCATGAGATGCCACTGGTGTGTGTGGTGTTTTTTTTTTTTTTTTTTTTTTTTTAGCCAGCTGCATATCCACTGACCCACCCAAGGGTTAAGTCCTAGTTTGTATAACGTGTTGGCAATCTTGATTTCAGCAGGATGCAGTTCCACAATCTGTCCACAGCACCACCTTGGTCCAAAACATTGGTAAAGTAAAAAAATCCAGTCAGATTAGTCTAACATGATCTGCCCTTGGTAAAGCAATACTGCTTTGGATCCAGCAAGTTGTCTTAAGTGGCCAATGATCCTTCTTTTCAGGAGTGATTCCATTAAACTAAAACCAATGTTAAACTCACTGGCCTGTAATTGCCAGCTTCTACCTTGCTGCCCTTGTGGATAGGTACAATATTAGCTGTCCACCAGTCATGGGGAGCTTTCTCCTTGTTACTGATTTGATTAAAAAGATCAGTTAATGGTCCAACTATACCTCAAAGTTCTTAACTCTGGGATGAATACCATCAGGGCCCATTGCTTAATCTTTAACTGAGCCAGTTCCTCTGCTACTTCTGTATCCGAAAATTCTAAATGAGCGATCATTAGTAAGTGATTTCGTAACTTATCTGAGCCTTTGTGCCTGTGCTTGCCAGAGCTAAATGATCCCTTGAGTTAACAAGTGAGTCAAACCATACTAATTTCCTGGGAAAGGTATTGCTGGTGCTTGGTACATCTGTCTATCAATGTTTGCCTGGGAACCCGGTTGCTCACATCACAAAAAATGGCAAGCAGATACAAGGGAAAGTAGAGCCTTCATAGTGTAAAATTAGTGCAGGAGGTTACGTGCAGAAGTTGAGTCATCCTGCCTTGGCCGGTAGAGGTGCCTGAAGACTTACACCCGGGGAGAAGATGCCAGAGAGGGACCTAGATCATTAGGGAGGCAGTAAGTAAACTGACTTTAGTTCAGCTTTAAAGCAGAATTTAAAGTTCTGCTGCTCACTGAGCAAGCGGGCTATTTTATTGCAGAAGAGACATTATGTTTCTTTTGCAATAAGATGCTCCTAACCTGCCTGCTCACAGCATTCCCTGGCATGTAAACTGCACGTGCAGGTGTGACCTCATCCTGTGCCAGCCAGTGATGATCACATAGATGCCAGAAAGGAACAGGGACTGGAAAGGTGAGTAGCTCACTTTGGTTCAGCTTTAGGGCAATTGTGTGCTAGAACCTTCACTACCTGACTTTTTCAGTGGAAAAGGAAAGGGCTTTTTACTGGGAGTTAGGGCTTAAAGTGTAGCTATGACCAAAATAAAAAATGTTATGCATGATACTCGGTCACTAGGTTTTTAACACAGCAGTCTGAGCCCATCCTTCATAAGTTATTACCTAGTGATCCAGCCAGTAAGTCTTTCAACTTACAGCCCAAGCTGGCCAGCAAAGGTTGCAGTTAAAGGGTTGAGACAAACCACTGACACTGTAAAGGGTGCTTACAATGGTTGGCTTTCAGTCATTTTATGTATAACCTTTATCCCAAAATGAGAAGCTATAGCTGTAACTGCTTAGTGTCCAGCTTTAAATTGTTAGATGGCTTAGAGATGGACTTTGCATAAGTGACTAATCCTACCCTTGCCACGGACAATGCTGCGGGCCAAGGGTAGCTGTTTTTCCTCAGCGTGGCTACAGTTAATCCTCCACTGTAAGACGGGAGGTGCATTTCTGGCTAATCACCAGATGATGTGGTGGCTGCATTAGTTTACCCCAAGCCTTTATTTTCAATGATTGCTAAGCTACAATTAAGTGGTGTGTATTCTAATCAATATGGAGATTAAAGAATAAGTTTAAGAGTTGTAGCCCCTGTACAGCCATGCTGGACCTAGAATCCGAGGAGGAGGGGTGTACAGACAAGAACTGATTGGAAGAATTTCAGGCACACAAAGTGCCTGCAGTTCAGTACTGTTGCTGCCTTATCCTAGGTTCACACTTGTGCAGGATGGCAGCCTGCATTTGCACAGGTACTGCAGCCCATGAATTTGAATGGGCTGCACTGCCTGTTTCCCACAAAAAAATGAGGTTTACATTTTGGAAACACTGTTGCAGGGAAAATGCTTGGTGCTTTTGCACCATGTGACATCTCTGTGGTTTCCACACCCGCAAATGCAAGATGGTTTTAGATGCATGGGGATGCCATTAGGGATGACTGGTAGCCTTGTGTGTCTCTGCAGAGCAGCATGTTTAGGCTGCAGGAGGTGGTAACACCTGCAATCCCCTGAAAGCACCCTGCAGTGTGAACCTAGCTTTTAAAAAATAAAATTGATTGATATGCAATTGTTTCTTTCTACTTAGTCTTGAAAATCTGAGTATCAAGGAGCGTAAACAATTTAAATGATTGTGGGCACTGGAGAGAGGTAAGTAAAGTTTGTGATTGTAACAGTTGCGTAAAAATACCCTGGTTTGCACCCAGGCAGGCAGTGTTGCCGCAGTCATCCTTGTGCCTGGTACACTTTTTTCATTCAATCCAGCGGGCTGAACAAAGATTGCTGTACTAACACAGGCGATGCTGTGTCTTTTGTGTTCTGACAGGGATACTCAACCCCCCCCGCCTCAGAACACACTAATCAGCGCATCATTGACTGGAAGCACTGACTAGATGCTGGTTTTCCAGCATGCCCCTTCGACAAAGGCCAGTCCTGCCGAACTGGCCAATATTCAGGCAGTGTACACCCAGTTTGAGATTGAGATGGGGGGGGGACTGTTAAAGTACCAGTTCACCTTTTTAGTAACATGTTACACCCACATTTAGGGTGTAAGATGTTACTGAGCAGCCCCCCTGCACCTCCATCAGCACCAAAATTTGTGGCTGACTGCTTCTAGTTCTCAAACTACCAGGGCACTGATATCTGGCTTCTGTCAAATGGAACAGGCTGGAAAAACTAGCATCCAATCAGTGCTGGCAACCAATGGCTACCAGTGCTGATCAGTGTGCCCTGGTGGGGTTGGGGGGGACATGACTGTCAGTGTGGCAATCTACCTGCTGAGTTCTTGTGTTCTAACATCAGATGTTTGGCGATTTGTGAGATGTTCATTTTTGTTTTGTTTTTTTGTTCAGCCTACTGGGTTGAACAAAAGCTTCCTGTGTACCCAGCATTCTGCTATGAATAATGTTATGATTTAGGTTGCCCTAGACCCTGGCCCATGTTGGAATTTACAGAAATCAATCCTGCCTAAAATCACACTGGTTAGATGCTTTCCTCCAGCCAAATATGCAATTTTGTTCTTTGTAACAGAAATACACACTTTCCTAACAGTCAGGACAGTGCCTGCATATCTGCCTTTATGTACGTATACATGCATTTACAGAATACATAATACAGCTGTGTAAAATGTACACGGCTCAAAAAATTAAAGTGACACTTTGAAAACACATCAGATCTCACTGGGGAAAAATATGCTGGATATCTATACTGATATGGACTGGGTACTGTTAGGAACGTAAGGATGCCCCCATTATTTGTAGGTTTATCTTTTGGATGTCTTTGAATTCAGTCCTCTGATGGAAATTAAAATCAAAGTGAGAAAATTATGCAGCAGGCTAGTCCATTTTGCTGAAATTTCATTGCAGCAACTCAAAATGGTACTCAGTAGTTTGTATGGCCCTCATGTGCTTGTATGCATGCCTGACTACATCAGGGCATGCTCCTAATGAGGCTATGGATGGTGTCCTGGGGTATTTCCTCCCAGATCACTCTTCAAATAGGAAGTGAGGAGAAATGTTTACAATGGAGATTTGAATACATTTGTGGGTCTTTAGTGTGTGTTAACTTATTTGTGAATTAGTGTCAGGAGGACCATACTGGGCCTCCATTGTATTCATTATTTTGGAGCAACATATCTTGTCATGTTTGCACTTACATATATATATTTTTTTTTTTTTTAGCATTTGGATTTGCGAGGAATATCCTGGGCAGCTATATTTTTTAATCTACCTTGTTTTAACATGATTGTTTAAAGATACAGCTTTTTACCTAAAATATTCTGTAAAATTGAATTTTACATTTTTTAAATGCAAGCATTTTTAATCTGGCTGTATAATAAACCAAATGCTTTCTTACCTGACTACAAATATTTTGTCTCTTACCACTGCTACATTGTATAGCCAGAGTGTGAATATCCCTAGTCTGCATCCCTGCAGCTTTCTGTGCTCCTCCCACTCCTTACCCTGCATCTCATACTACTGCCCACCACTCCTTATCACCACATAGCCTGCAGGGCATTGCATGGGATGGAGATGCCATAACCTGGGGTGTCCGGTGGGTGGAGCACAGTGACCAGGGCAGAGGTGGATGTGAAGGAGGTGCTATGGTTGAGGGGGTAGAGGGAACAGCCATGTAGAATGTGGGGGTTAGGAGTTGTGGACCGTGTGGGATGTGGAGTGGGGGAGCATGGAATGAGAGGGAGGGGGCAACTGTATACATTAGTGAGGACAAGGTGGAGCCACAGCATAGGGTAGGTGAGGAGTGGGGACAGCATAATCTAATAGGGGGTGAGGAACAAGGGGGGAAAGAAGAATCTGTTAAAGAGCAGGGGAAACCTACCTCTGCTGTTCACCCTTGTCATCAAAAAGTGATGGGGGATGAGTGGGAAAATAAGCAGTGGATAAATTGTCACGTTCTCTCCCTCCCTGCCATTCACCTCATCCTTCTGGGCACAGCACATTGCATCTCCTAGTATCCAGGATGCCTGTACCATACATACTCCTCTCATTGCTGCAGATTTTGGTGTGATACTGCAGCTGTTCCCCATTGACGACCACTGATTGAAACTCTATTCTCTGCTCTTGAAATACAGAACGGAGCAGTCACCAGCTCTCCACTCTGCTCCTCCAGTGTTAAAATGCCAGGCTGGGGAGGGGGGCAAGTGCAGCTGGCTTCAGCTGCATGCTGAGAGCCAGCTGTCAATTGGGCTGCTGGCTGGATCCCAACAATATGGTCAGTTCACTATGAGCAACACCTTGCCTGCTTTTATTCTATACTAACAGTAGTTATGAGATGTGCATCAGTTTGAGAAGTGTCAAAGGATCTCTACAATGTGCTGACCCTCTACAGGCCACATAGCATTTCTAGTTTGTATACCTACTGCCTTTCGCTTACAGGTCCATACATTGTACAGACCTAACAGGGTTTTATACACAACACAACTTATAGGCCAACTTCTGCCTGTCAGGTGGAAGCAGTCGGGCAGCTACACTGCCACCTGATCGCTTCCACAGCCCTGGTACTGCCCTCCCTCCTGCGTACTCTCCCACCATGTATCTGCCCACATGGAAAATATTTTTAAATTTTTCTTCCCAAATGTATTGACATATATTTGAAATACTACAATTTTGGCTGTGTTCATTATATTTAAATGTACTGTATGTTGGAATGCATTTACAAATGTATGTAAATGTTAATTATATTTGAATATATTTAAAATGTATAAATTGCAAAATGTGAAATATTTTAAAATTAATAACTGCATGTTAATGTGTTTGATACAGCCAAAATTAGTCTTTCAAATGTCTGTATATTTGGGAAGAATATTTTAAAATGTATTTCAAATTTTTTTTCTTCCGTGTGCATGGGCCCTGCTTGTAGGCCCAGGGAGTGCCATGGCAGGTACTAGTGGCTAAGTGGGAGAGGAGGAAAGTCTGTGTTCCCCTTTCTGTAACCTGGAAGGTGAGGTGTGTGATGTAATTTCCAGCTCATGGCTGTCGCTCAGCTAGCACAGCTGAGAAACTATGTATTGCAATACATTGAACATGTTGTCTGTAGACCCTGCATGTCTCAAAGAACCTGTCATCTAAACATCACAGGGGACTTTTTACAAGGTATACAAACTGGTACCCCAACCCAAGACACCCCAAAAAATCTGTAGCAGACATGGAATTAGGTGTGACATCTGTGTGTGGTGGGGGGGAGGGGGGGGGGGGTGTGTGGGGGTTTTTCATTTCCCTCGTCCTGGCCAGCATGGCTTCTGCCTAAAGGACTGCTTCCATTGCTACCATGCACTAGTGGACTATTAGTATAGGGTACGGCACACTTTGCACAGGGTCTCAAAAGATGTTAGGTAGTCGGGAAACTGGCTATTGCATTTTGAGACCCTAATCTGCTTGTTTTTAAAAAAAAAAAAAAAAATCAAAAGGAAAAGTAAAAAAAGTTAAACCAAAAATGTTTCAAGTTACTGTTATGGCTTTACTGTTTAACATTGGTGTTTTCATTGCAGGAATGCCATTCAGCTGCAGCACCAATCTGTTTATTCTGAGAGCAAGACTCTGTTGCCAGAATATGTCTGCAGTGCTGTTGGATGAGATTTTTCATCCGCAGCTAAAAAAACAAAACCTATATATGCCCAAGCATGGGGGCCTGGGGTGGCCAGTGGGTGGATGGCCCCAATGCTTCGGTATATATTTAAAAAATGCTTTGGGGCAGATTTCTTCATCCATGTGGATTGCTGTGAATAAAGGAAGCTGTTAACTTAAATTTCATGTGTGCCCACCATCAGAAGTGGGTGGATGCAGGGTGGTATATTCTAATGGTGGTTATACCACTTTTTTCTTTTCCCTGGCAGTCATTTTCTTTCAGCCCACAGGCTGCATTAAAAAAAAAAAACTTACCCAATCAGGACCAGCAACATACTGCCACATCACTGGACTGTGGGTGGTTATACCATAATGTCCCCAGCTGCAGGCATCCTGGTGTCTTTTTTTTTTTTTTTTTTTTTTTTCTTCTTCAGCCGGTTATTAGCTTTCATGTAAAAGCTATCCTAGTTGCGAATTAGCTGCAGGATTGCTTTTACAAGCAGCAGGAAAAGAGGGTTCCCTCCCCCGATTGCCCTTCATGGCCTTCTCAGGCAGTCCTGTGCCATCAGGGGAACCTGGGAATGCAGCTGGTGTTTCTGCTAGCTGACCATACATCTGATTGGCACCATCCATCTCCAATCAACTCTATAGCCTAAAATTGGAAGCTATGAGCATTTCATCACTTCAGTTTTGCAGGATATATACGGTGCCATTTATAAATTGGGAAAGCATCTACTTGCACTGATCTTGGGGAGATCAGAGGAGATCTAGTCTAATAGAACCCAAATTTCTCAGTCATAGGAATTTTATTCCTTTTGATGGCAAGTGATCACAAAAAGACAGTGTGGGGAAAGAGCACCTTAGCAACCCCCCAGTGCATGTGTGCACAAGTGGTGATCCTGTGTCAGTATGTAAACAGTGGTTGCACCATGCATGTGAGGTATCACATGCATGGTGCGAGGGCAGTAATTCTAGCACTAGACCTGTGTAAATCTAAAATGGTAGCCTGTAAAGTGTTAAAGCATTGCCTAGGCTCATGCATGCGTAGTTTTTAAGCATGTCACGTTTGGTATCTATTTACTTGGCATACCATCTTTTATATTTTACCAAATTGGCCAACATATTGTGTTTTTGTGCATTAAAAGTAAATTTTATATTTTCCCCTAAACAATTTAGCGGTTGAAAAATTGCTCCATGAGTACTGTGACATAAAATTGCAGCACCCACCATTTTATTCACTAGGGTGTCTGAAACCCAAAAACTTTTGAACCCCTAAACATTTTTTAAAGCAAAGTAATTTCTTAACAACTTTCTTTGTTCACATTAAAAAAACACAACTTTCTAAAAACTAAAATTTGTTGACTTAGCATGGCTCTCAAAGAGTTTACTTTCCAAAAAGGGGTCATTTTTATGCCCAGCGTTAGAAGTGTAGATCACACATGCTAACCATCCTGGAGACCAAGCTTTTTGACTTTTTTTTTTTTTGGTACAAAGTCAGGAAAATTAGGCATGTGTGAGCAATGCATCATTAAAATTGAATATGGGAATGCCACATCTGAGATACCGTTTGGCATTCTAGCTGTGTACAAGACCCCAAAATCCAATAAGTACCTTCAGGCTTTTAAAGGTCTTTATTTCCTCAGTACACTACCTGACCACCTATTGGTTTTGGAGGCTCTGAAATGCCAGAATACCCCACCCCCCATACACTCATTATGCCTCTTGATAAAATTCCTTGCAGTGTCTACTTTCCAAAAAGGGGTCATTGGAAGAGTGGTGCTATCCTGGTGGTTCAGGGCCTCTGAAACTGTGATGGGTAGTGAGGAAGTTGTGCACTTTCAGGCTTTCAAGTGGCCATTGGATTTTGGGCTCCTGTATGTGGCTAGGCTCCCAAAACATCTTATACAAGTGCTATTTCCATACTCGGTAGAAGCAGAAGAATATATTGAGGTGTAATTCCACATATACCCATGGCATGTGGGAGCAATATATAATTTATTTGACAACTTTTTAGGTTTTAAAAAAACAAAACTTGTGGAAAATGTATCTTCTATAGACTCAACATGCCTCTCAGCAGAGGGCTTAGGGTGCCCCCTTTCCAAAAAGGGGGTTATTTGGGGGTGTTTGTACTGTCCTGGTATCTTAGCACCTTAAGAAATATGATAGAAAGTAAAAGCTGTCAATTCCAATATCTAAAACATAGTTTGTAGAAGCTATAGCTTTCACACCAATTAATATGCAGTTATTGGGGTTTTTTTTAAACCAAAGATGTAGCAAAATACATTTTGGCCTAAATGTATGCTGAAATTTGAGGGGTTTTATATTTTATGACCAAAATGAGAATATAATTTTTTGTTAAGTGCAAAAAGAAAAAGGTGCTGAAATACCACCAAAAGAAAGCTCCTAATCCTTTTTTACACAAAGGACAAATTTTATGTATGTACAGTAATGCATGACTGCACAATTGTCAGTTAAACTAGCACATCGCTGTATACCAATGAATGGTGTAACTTGCAGTATCTATACCATAGTTTATAGATGCTATAGCTTTCACACACAGCAATTAAACACTTAGGATTTTTTTTCTTACAAAGACATGTAACAGAATACATTTTAGCCTAAATGTATGACTAACTTTGAGTTTACTATAATTTTTCTTTTTATAGCCAAAAGTAAAATATTGGGTTTTTAAAAATTTGTTTATAGCACAAAAAATAAAAAGGACACAGGTGATCAAATATCACAGAAAGAAAGCACTCTTTGTGTGAAAAAGGACAGAAGTTTAGTTTGGGTACAGCATTGCATGACCGCACAGTGCAAAACAGCAAAGGCCGGGGGGGTATATCTTTGGAAAGGTAAGTGGCTAAACGTCTGCGAAAAAATTTGCCTAGCCCTGGAGGAATTTTTAATATGGGTTTCGCAGCAACACCACGAACTGGTGCTATGGCTTGTCAAAAAAAAAAAAAACAAACCTGTTCTGATTAGTAGTATGTACTCAGAACAGAAAAACATTGGCAAATGAGTATTTCAAAGCGAGCTCAGTTCTGAAAGCATCCATTTATTAGTGGATGATATATGAAACTCACACAGGATCAAAACTAAAAACTCAATAGTGAACAAGAAATAAATAATAAATGTTAGATAGGCACCTGTGTATTTACACACAAAAATATTCAATGTGCTTACAAAATTACAGTATTTCAGACTGCATATATAATGTTAGATACAGCCCTGCCATTTAGGGATGTAGACAGTTATGGAGGTGTGATGGTACCTTCAGCACACTCTAAAGGACATTGTGTAACAATGACTTAAGGTTCACATGATTACAATCACAGCAATGCACGAGGTAATGTGATCAAAGAATATAGTGAGAAATAGCATCGGCCTAGATAGGTGCTAGCAAGGTTAGGTAAATCTTAGTTCTTCGTTGTAATTGCTTTGGGCTGCACTGAGTTTCACTGTGATTTGACTGCTTTCCCCTGCCTGCTGGGGGGTTGTGGTATGTAAAGGGCTGGGAAAGTCAAATTTACAGCTGGAATATTTGTGGTCCCAGCCAATTCCTGAGGAAGGGTACCCAGTGGGTGGCTGGGAGAGTGCATAAATGGTTTGAGGCCTAGAGCAAAGGGGTTCTTGTCCAGGAGGATAAGCTCCCAGCCCGAAGGCTGCTGCCATTCTGGGGAGCCCAGCTCCACATCTTCATTTGCTCAATGAGGTCCCGGCTGTTTTAGCTTGAGGGCCTATTCAACTGAACTTTGCTGGAGCTGAATGAGAAATATATCTGGGTATCAGGTCTGAAGAGTTCACGTGAGACATGTCTGGTTGATATTGGAAGGAGGCATCCAAATATCTAAGGCCATTTCTATATACAGACCGATGTGTGAGATCCTAGTGTCTGTGAGCTGCTGGCCTACTGCTCGTATCAGTGTCAAAAAGAACAGACAAGGGCGCACTCTCATCGTGCATTACCGTGGTATACCACGTGTTTAATGAATAGACAAATAGATATATACTCACAAACCAATGATAAAAGCAGTGTGTGTGGTCCACAACAACAGGACTGTTGTGGACCACACACACTGCTTTTATCGTTGGTTTGTGAGTATATATCTATTTGTCTATTCATTAAACACGTGGTATACCACGGTAATGCACAATGAGAGTGCGCCCTTGTCTGTTCTTTGTTTCCAGTGGTTAGATTTCCCGATCTTTGAAGGGCAGCACCTCTTCGTTTGGCATTCTGTAATTTTCCTGGTTTGCATGAGGATTGGAGCGAAGGTTTTGTTTGTTTATCATATCAGTGTCAGCCTATGCTAAAAAGTGGACATTTCTTATGCTGTCCCTCTTTGGCTCAGTTTATTATTTGCTGTGTATTTAAGATCAAACCATGCAAATCCCTAATCAACTAATATCACAAAGCTGCAAGTATTAAAGCGGACATGGTCTCTTAAAGTGCTAAATTCAAATGGATATTGCGCTAGGTGAGCCTTTATATGACATACGTAAGCACTATGAAGACCCTCACACCTCTGAAAGGCAATCAAAAAATGAAAAAGTATGATAAACTAAATAAGTGCATACCAATGCACTATGAAAACCCTCACTCCTCTGCACGGCGATCACAATTGAGAAAAATCAAATAAATTAAACTATGTAGATACACTAATCATAAATGTGCATGAAAAACCGTGATACCGTTATGTTCAAAATAATAGCAGTCAGACATCACTAACCTGATCAATTACTGTTTTTGGTAGAAATTATATTTCTACATGGCAAATAACTTACTAGCAGGTGTAGTAGAGTAATAGAAATCCAACAGGCATGACATGCATGCTGCTGATTCTGTGTAAATGAATCACTAATTGAAAGGGGCATGTTCAAAATAATAGCAGTGTGGAGTTCTATTAGTGAGGTCATTCATTTTTTGAAAAAGAGGTGGCAATTATTGCCCTTATTTAAGGAAGGAAGGCAGCAAATGTTGTACATGCTGGTTACCGTGCATTTCTCTCTGAAATTCTGAGGAAAATGGGTCGTTCCAGACATTGTTCAGAAGAACAGCGTACCTTGATTGAAAAGTTGATTGGAGATGGGAAAACAAAGAAGTGCAGAAAATGATAGCCTGCTCAGCTAAAATGATCGCAAATGCTTTAAGATGGCAACCAAAACCTGAAAGACGTGGAAGAAAGTGAAAAACTACCATTCGAATGGATAGAAGAATAGCCAAAATAGCAAGGACTCAGCCAACAATCAGCTCCAGGAAGATCAAAGAAGGTCTAAAGTTACCTGTGAGTACTGTTCCAATTAGAAGATGCCTATGTGAAGCCAAGCTATCTGCAAGAAGCCCCGGCAAAGTCCCACTGTTGAAAAAAAGACGTGCTGAAGAGGTTACAATTTGCCAAAGAGCACATTAACTGGCCTAAAGAGAAATGGCGCAACGTTTTGTGAACTGATGAAAGTCAGATTGTTCTTTTTGGGTCTAGTGGCCGGAGACAGTTTGTCAGACGACCCCCAAACACTGAATTCAAGCCACAGTACATTGTGAAGACAGTGAAGCATGGTTGCGCAAGCATCATGATATGGGGATGTTTCTCTTACTAGGGTGTTGGGCCTATTTATCGCATACCAGGGATCATGGATCAGTTTGAATACATCAGAATACTTGAAGAGGTTATGCTGAAGAGGAAATGCCCTTGAAATGGGTGTTCCAACAAGACAACGACCCCAAACACACCAGTAAACGTGCAACATCTTGGTTCCAGACCAACAAGATTGACGTTATGGAGTGGCCAGCCCAATCCCCGGATCTTAATCCAATAGAAAACTTGTGGGGTGACATAAAAAATGCAGTTTCTGAGGCAAAGCCAAGAAATAGAGAAGAACTGTGGAATGTAGTCCAATCATCCTGGGCTGGAATACCTGTTCACAGGTGCCAGAAGTTGGTTGACTCCATGCAACACAGATGTACAGCAGTTCTCAGAAACAGTGCTTATACAACTAAAAATTAAGTGATTCAAAGGAAAGCAAAATCTTCAAACATTTTTCAGTTTATATAGTGAATGTTTGAGTTTGTAAAGAAGAATACAAACACTGCTATTTTTTTTGAACAGTCTAATATTCACTTTTCTTCAATTTTTTTAGAGGAACAACACAAATTTGATATATTTTTCTTCATGTTTTGATTTGGAATAGAATGTGTAGTGTTCCCAATGCATTTGTGTGTATGGAAATAAAAGCTATTAGAAGGATTTTGAGCTTTATTCAATTTTTTCAAAACACTGCTATTATTTTGAACACAACTGTATATGGTCAAATTAACCTGAAACTTCATACATCATCCATATGCCCTATGAAAACCCTCATACCTCTGAAAAGTGATCAAGGTTGAAGGTAGGTTAGATATTACTGCACAAATTATATTCACCACAAATATACATAAAAAGCTTGTGAACAAGTGTCAAAACAAAGAAACAATAGCAAATCGTCCATATAGGCATGCAATATAGTCCATATATATGGGAAGAAAACTCCACAATCAATGGTATTACTGTAGACAATACTGTAAGCACAAATGTGGATAAAATTGCTTCAAACAGTCACCAAAGTGCATCACCACCAAATATTCAAATTGAGGCTTACCAGAAATGGAGACCCCTTACAGGGGGTCCCAACCATCTTTATAATGTAGAGCACTGGCAGGCTTTCCGTATCATGCCCTCCTGAACCATACCAGGCCACATGCCTTCAACATAGGGGGGTGCTTTGGGGCAGGGGGGCTCCCCCCCCCAAAGCACCTTGCCCCATGTTGATGGGGACAAGGGCCTCTTCCCCACAACCCTGGCCGGTGGTTATGGGGGTCTGCGGGCAGGGGGCTTTTCGGAATCTGGAAGCCCCATTTAACAAGGGGGCCCCCAGATCCAGCCCCCCCTCTACGTGAATGAGTATGGGGTACACGGTACTGCTACTTATTCACAAAAAAAAAAAAGTGTAGTGTAAAAAAAGACAGGACATGGTCTTTGACAAGTCCTTTAATAAAAGAAAAATCTAAAAGAATGTCCCCCGAAGTAGATCCAACGTCAATCAAAAAAAAAAAAGGTTCCGTTCCCGACGATGGCATCCAGCCCTCTGCTGTGAGCTGGGTTGACAGAACTTAAATATGTAAGGGGCGGGGCCACCCGGGGACATCATCCGAGTGACCCTGCCCCATGTGACATCATTTGATGTCACATGCATGATGCCCCAGGTGGCCCTGCCCCTTACATATTTAAGAACTGTTAAACCACCGGAACTGTCACACCACAGGAGCCAGCGTCGGGAACGGGACCTTATTTTTACATTTTTTTTATTTCGGGTCACTGGCGGCTTACATCGTGATTAACGTTGGATCTACTTTGGGGGACATTCTTTTAGATTTTTCTTTTAATAAAGGACTTGTCAAAGACCGTGTTCTGTCTTTTTTTACACTACACTTTTTGTTTTTTGTGAATGAGTAGGGGTACCATGTACCACATACTCATTCACATGGGTGGGGGCAGGATCTGGGGGCCCCCTTGTTAAAGGGGGTTTCCAGATTCCGATAAGTCCCCCGCCCGCAGACCCCACAACCACCGGCCAGGGTTGTGGGGAAGAGGCCCTTGTCCCCATCAACCTAGGAACAAGGTGCTTTGGGGGGGGCCCACCTGCCCCAAACCCCCCCATGTTGAGGGCATGTGGCCTGGTATGTTCAGGAGGGGGGGCGCTCATGCTTGCTTGCCCCCCCTTTCCTGACCTGCCGGGCTGCATACATTTGTTTTAATTTTCGCGTGGGAGTTCCCCTCAAAATCCATACCAGACCCGAAGGCCTTGGTATGGATGGGAGGGGGGACCCCACGCCGTTTTTTTATTAATTTAGGGACAAGGTGCTTTGGGGGGGGAGCTCCCCTGCTCCAAAGCACCCCCCCATGTTGAGGGCATGTGGCCTGGTATGGTTCAGGAGGGGGGGTGCTTGCTCATCTCACCCGCTTTCCTAACCTGCCGGGCTGCATGCTCGGATAAGGGTCTGGTATGGATTTTGGGGGACCCCACGCCAATTTTTTTTTATTTTGGGGTGGGGCTTCCCCTCAATATCTATACCAGACCTGAAGGGCTTGGTAAGGATGGGATGGGGGACCCCACGCCATTTTTATATTTATTATGGTGCTGGTTTTTAAATGTAATTCTGGCTTTTTTTTTTCTTCACTATAGCTCAGAAATTCAGGTGTCACTTTCCCCCAGCTAAAAGAGAAAGTTTTCTTTGAGTTTATTTCCCTAAAGAAAACAATGTTTACTTTTAGTTTATTAAAAGATACAAAGTTTTCTGTAAATCCGGGGAAATTGACATCTAAGCTTGTGAACTATAGTGAAGAAAAAAAAAAGGCTGGCAATTGCATTTAAAAATCAGCACCAATATACACTTCGTATTGCAAAACAAATTATGAAAAAATTTGTAAACCGAGGCATTATTTTCAATGGATTTTCATTCGTAAACCAAAAATTACGTTAACCGAGGCGTTGGTAAACCGAGGTACGCCTGTATTAGTATTGCAATCCTTTGTATTGGGATACATAGAACCAACATACATCTGAATTGGCAACATAGTACATTTGTGTCAGATTTGTGATATCTGGCTAGTTACACTGACCTTGCCCAGGGACTTAGGGTTGATTCACACCACAGAAATAGATGCTGGATTAGTGTCACAGCTCAGTGTATAAGTGGTTAGCATTGCTGCCTCACAGCGCTAGGGTCGTCGGTTTGAATCCCAACAATGGCAATAAAGTTGCATGTTCTCCCTGGGTGGCTGCCCTAAAATAGATGTGCGGGCAGCATCTTTGCTTTCTGTCTAAATGATCCCTAGAATGTGAATTAGGATGAGGCCTTGTCTGTTCAAACACCTTTAAAGCTGCACCTTATGTGAATGTCAAAGGATGGGATGAGATAAGGGCCTGGACTAATTATTGATTGGATAATGTTGGTTTGCACTCTGCCCCCTTTTGGGAAGGGTTTGTCAAGCCAAGAGCTGAAAGAGAGAGATAAGAGCGAGAGAGAGAGAAAAGGAATTAAAAAAAAAAAAATTAAATAATGGCATGGAGTCCCCCCCCCCCCCCCCAATGCAGATACCGCATGCCTTCAAAGATTTATTTGCTTTGTTGAATTGCCTGCTTGGTTCACACTAGATGCGATCTAAAATTGTGCATTTTGTTGGCAATTTCACCATGTTTTCTGTAGATTTACCAACAAGTTTTTGCGTTTTCAGTTGTGTTTTGCATTGCGATTTCTAATGTAGTCTATATGTGAAATCGCTACAAAATGCAGAAAAAGTTAGACAAGAATTACTTTTGCAATTGTGCTGAAGCAAATCACGTATGTTAAGACATTCACATTCATTAGATCCGATATCAGGTACGATTTCAATCCCCAAATCGCACCTGGATGCGACTTGGCATGCGATTTGCATGCCCTGTGACTTGCAAATTGCATGCCAAATTGCACCCGATGTGAGGGGGCTAACACCACAGTCACATCTAAACCGATTTGGAAATCGGGCAACTTACAGTGCAGTCGCAGGATTTCAAAATCAGATTGGATGTGAATGGAGCCTATAGTGGACAATAGGGTGCGACTTGGCCTACAATTTGCAAGTCGCCTGTCATGCAAATTGCATGCCAAATTGCACCCGATGTGACTGGGGGCCACCCCGGTCACATCAAAGCGGGTTTTGAAGTGGTGCAACTTACACTGCGGTCACATCATGTGAAGTGGCATGATTTCAAAGTCGGGGACATGCTGATTTTTTAAGTGCGATTTGCAAGATATCTGACACAGATCTCTGCAAATCCCATGAAAAGTAGTGTATTCATTACTTTAGAAATTGTTGCGGCTCCGACCATATTTGAACCACACCAATATGAACGCTTTAATAGCGGTCACATTGAGTGCGACTTGGCATATGATTTGTATGACATGCAACTTGCAAATTGTATGCCAAGTCGCACCCTATTGTCCGCTATTAGAGCAGTCA
This sequence comes from Staurois parvus, assembly GCF_062004578.1. NCBI lineage: Eukaryota > Metazoa > Chordata > Amphibia > Anura > Ranidae > Staurois > Staurois parvus. The sequence goes on from NW_028318358.1 coordinate 4,017,859, forward strand.
CATGGGTGCATTTCCGACACTGATTTTTAAAGTAGTACATGTACTACTTTTGTGGTGATTTGCAGAGATATCTGTGTCAGATGTCTTGCAGAATGCAAGGACAATAGCAACTTCACTGTAAGTCGCACGATTTCTAAATCGGCTTTGATGTGACTGGGGTGTAAGATCTTTTTATGTTTGATTTCCAGAGTGTTTTTCTGGTTTATGGGAAATCCCGTATACTAGCAAATGTGAATTGACATTTTCAGTATTGCATGCTAGAGATAGTCATGTGACTGTCTTAACTCATGCGATAATCTGGAATGAATTGTGCCCATAGTGCCAATAAATGTTGCCATGAGGTTCCCCTTCACATCCCTGTTCAATTTTCTGTTGTATGCTGCACAGGTACACTTCACTGTGGATTTCCTTCTGACTCTGATTTGTGGGGCCTGTATACCAAGAGTTAACGTAGGTGAGAATAGGATTGGTGCTGGATAATCAGGTGCAAACACTTTCTCTGACCAAATGAATGACAGTGGTGGGTGTGACCTTCATTGGGGGTGGGCCCTTGTTTGGTGAGCTCCAATTGCAACCTGTGTTATATAAAGACCTGCAGTAGTGGGTGATTTTTCTGTTTCTAGGCCAGGTTATTTTCAGCAAGTCTGTGCTTGTGGTGGTTTGGGGAGGAAGAGATATTTTGCTGAATTGCCCCTAGACCCCATTCAGGCTGTGTTTTGATGTCGGCTATAAATGTTTTGCATTTTTTTCCTTCTAAAGTGTGTTTGTGTGTTATTGTACAATGATTGTGTGTTTATTATCTTTGCATTGTAATTCTAACACATGTCAATTGCTCTTCTCTTCCAAATCTGCACTTGGCTATAGTTTGCTTATTTAAACTGAAATGCAGTTTTAGGACAAACCTGATGAGAAATGTATGTGTGGGGGATTTGGGGAGGTGGGAGGCGTTTGGTATTTTGGCACTGTCTTATGTATTTTTATATTGATATTTTGATCTGCAGCCTGTTTTGTGGATAGATAATCCTACTAAGTGATGGTGTGTGCTAATTTTATGGCCCTGAAAATGTTGCTTGATTCATATTAACAGTTTGTTTCCTGCTGTAACCTGTGAAAGCACAGTTCATTAGAAGTATAATATTTAGATTGTAAGCTCTTATGAGCAGGACCGGTCTATTTTAGCAACATCAATCCTGCTTTTATTTATTTTTTTTCCCACCAAGAAGTTGACTGTACCTACTTGTTGCTGCTGTCCAGATAAATGTGGAATATGTATTTGATCAATAAATGTTTGGACTATGTATTTTTTGGGGGGTTATTTCATGTTCAATATACTAGCACCCCTAACACTTGTGTTTTGCGAGCTATATAATATGCCCAAATCTAGCTTGTTAGAGCGCACATATGCAAGTATGTCCAAACTAACAAACCAAAAGCCCCCTATTGCACCGCAAGACCATGTTATGTACCAATGAATAGGTCGTGTTCAATGTGCAGCTAGCAATTCTTTTTCTACAATTCTCTTAACAGTAATAAATTAGGCCCCCAATTTATGTTGACTTTGGGCCTTTACCGGCAAACATATATTCACCAATGCCAAATACACAATAGAGCTGCAAACATATATTCACCAATGCCAAATACACAATAGAGCTGCAAACATATATTCACCAATGCCAAATACACAATAGAACTGCGAACATATATTTGCAAATGTCATATACACAATGGAGCCGCGTGGAAAATTGCTATGGTGCACAAATAAACGCCAAGACAGCTGTTGGAGGAGGCGCTAGAGCAGCTGTCATACCGGAAATACATCATCACATTTGCGGAAGGACCTTTGCGCACACCCGGAAGTGGTAGTGGGGAGTGTTAGTGGATCGGAGTGTAGTTAGGAGAGTTTAGTGGTAATTTGCAAATCTATTTTTTGGCTTTGTGAATTGTTCTTTTGTGGAATTCCAGAACACATCTGGACATGGCGCGATCGTTGTTCTCGACCGAGCAGCTGATCCTCATTTGCAGGGGAAACATTACTAATAATTGTTGTATTTTCAGTTGAAAACATGTCCGATTCCTAGATACATTGAGGTACATAGCAGAGGTTCAAAGTATTCCATAGAAGAAGTTATTGTTCTTCCTAACTATACAGGTGGCACAGACACAAGCATACACCCAGGGCCACTGTTAGATATCATGGGGCCCCGTACAGCATACCTGACAGCCTCCCACCTCCGGAGAAAATATCCAAATTATATTTATGGTAGAAATACACTAAAAACATTATTAATGGACACAATCCACACCAAATTCCTGTTAAATCTAAATGATAAAACTGTACTGAGTTAATAAAGCTGTGTGTAATTGAGCTCTTGGGTCTCATTCACATGGGTGCTGTGGCCTATAGAGTGTGAATCAGTGGTTTGTCTTTGTGGCTGTCGCCGTTTGCAGGCAACCTATGTTACACTATGGAAATGCTGCAGGTCCTAATTTGACAAGCATATGGGTGCAGGTGTACAGCCCTGAACATGTACATGTGAATGTACAGTGAGCATTCAGGGCCACTTCCCCACGCCTGCACACCTGTCAGATTAAAACCTGTGTTCATACAGCTGCTGTGTCCCTATAGTGTAACAGGTGGCTCCAGCCACATGAACAACCCACTCATTCATGCTGTACAGGCCAGAGGACTTGTGTGAATGTAGCATTTTTTACTTTTCTTTCCTCAGCTCATTAACTTCAATGGGCTGCCTAACGTGTGGGAACATGCAAAAATACTGCAGGTGTATTATTTTAAAAGTGTGTTGCACCTAACCGCACAGTAGTGTGGTGCCATGCGTTTTGGTGGCTGTGAATGCGTCTGTGTTTACTAGACGTGTGGAGGTGCAATTATGTTTTCATCATGGTACCTGCGCACATCTGCAAAGGGCATTGCATTTCTTTGCTGCGCAGGAAAATGCGTGTTCCAGATGCGTTTTTGCATGCATTTTTTTTTATGCATGTTCCAGTGCATTTTAGATGCATTTTTGATGTGTATGCATTCCAGTTAATTTTTTCCCCTCTCTTTTTCTTCAATTTAATTAGGGACATGTGCGTTTTAGTGCGTTCCAGGGCATTTTACAGTGTTCCAGTACAGTTCTATGCATAAACAATGCAGCCTGTATTACTTTTTTGACAGCACCTGCAATGCACTGGAACTGCAAGTGCTGATGTGAACTATGACATTCACAACCATATAACCTTCTTTCTGTGCATTTTGGATGCAGAAAAAGCAACTGAAACACATGTAGTGTGAACTGGCACTAAAGGTTATTATAAGTAAGGGAATGGGTCTGAGCAGGAATTGTGAATTCAATCAGACTAGTGGTGAGATACAATTAGGAATCTTATAATAATGCGAGATCTGAGCTGTAGCTGATAGTCAATGAGACACATTAACTTTATCAGTAAATAAATAGTTAAATAAAAAGAGTGGGGTGGTGATACATAATTTGCAGATGGAACAGGTGATGACGGGGATGGGGGAGGGGGTCATGTTGTATAAGGAGAGAGATTTAAGGGCTCATTCACACTTGACTTTATTTCTAAGGCTACATTCACACTAGCTTTGTCAGCAGGCTTCAGACAGGCGTTTGGAAAGCGTTTTTAACGCTTCTCAAATGCCTATGAAAATTCTGCACATGGCAGCACACAGTGCTGTTCACACGGAAGCGTTAGCATTGCATCATGGCAAAACTGGCCCCTCATGTCGAGTCAGGAGGAGTTACAGCCTTCTATTCAAGTCTATGGTGCCGCTCCTCTAACGCCTAGCAGGCGTTTGCGATGGGGTTGCGAGGTGTTTGCAGAGTGTTAATACCATTTAACTTCATTATAGGCATTTGAGGGTGCAGTTTTAACACTTGGCAAACGCCTATCAAATGCCTCAAAACCTACATTCACACAGCTAGTGTGAATGTAGCCTAAGAGAAGAGAAACAAAGTTGCAACGAAATATAAACAAGGAAAATTTAAAGTTTCAAACACGTCAGAAGAACAGGATGCAGGTAACATTCACTCCCTTTCCACTTTATAGTCAGTAGCCAAAATCTTAATTGATTGATCAATATTCCTGGCACTGACAGAACCCTGGAAATTGATCTCCATATTTTGGGCTTTTACAAATGTCTAGGAGTTTACAATCTAAGACCAGAAACTCAGACATACTAAGCCCAATTAACCTAACAGCATGTCTTTGGAGTGCTGGCAGAAACACACCCGTGCTGAGAAAGCATGCAAACTCCAGACAAGTGCAGCCATGACTGGGATTGGAACCCATGACCCAAGTTCTGTAAGTTCTGAGTTCTAACCACCAAGCCACTGTAGCAGACAGAGTTTGAGCTGCAATGTAGAATAGTTACATTATTAAAGAGAATGAAGATATATAATTATATTGGGAAATTAGAACAAGACATTCAAATTATTTGAGATATAAGTGTGAAAATGTTTGACATTTGAAAATAGAATGTATGACATTCATTAGAAAATGCATTAGTTGGCCGTTCATTTTTGGAGAAACGGCAACAAAAAAAAATTATAATATAGGTGTGCTTTTTATTTTAAATTATAAGTATTCTCATATGCAAACAGATAAACGCCAACAGGACAAAGCCCGTGGTTGTGCGCCACCTATCGAACATATCTGGCATTGCATCTAGAAATGTGCCCAACATTATTACGTATTTACTAACAGGAAAGAGTCTACAAAGTGGACTCTTTTTAATAAAGTTGCTGGGCGCCTTTTTGAAGTCTGACAGGTCTTGATTGATTGAATTGAGTCTGCCTGAATGTTCAGCATCTGCTGGTAGACTCAATTCTTAGTAACTCAGGGCCAAAGTGTGGTGCCAATTAAGATCATGAAAGAAAAAATATGCCTCTCATAGTGCAATACATATCAAAAACTTCTTTATTTGCACAAATGGAATCCTACTTACAAGCTGTAGAACAATTAAAAGCATTCACATGAACCATTTCCAAGATGGTCGACAGTGCAATGATGTCAGAGGGTGGCTTCGCCCGACATGTTTCGTCATCAAAAAACATCCTCTAGGGGCTACTAGAGAACGGCTTTTGATGATGAAACACGTCAGGCGCTCATAGTGCTTACGTATGTCGTATAAAGGCTCACCTAGCACAGTATCCATTTTAATGTATTATTTGCTGTGGCAAGGATTGTGCTAGGAAGCTTTGAGAAAGCTAGTTGTTACTTTACGTTGCTGGGTCATCTCACAGTTACCCTACACCCCATCCAAGGTCAAGTTAAATAAAGAGTCAAAAAAGGATACACCTAGACTGCTCAGTCATAAAATTATGACCAATGACAGGTAAAGTGAAAAACATTGATTATCTCTGGCATCAGAAAGTGGGTGGGATATATTAGGCAGCAAGTGAACATGCTGCCCCTGAAGTTGATGTGTTGAAAGCAGAAACATTGGGCATGCATAAGGATTTGAGTGACTTTGACAAGGACCAAATTGTAATGGCTAGATGGCTGGGTCCTAGCATCTCCAAAACTGCAGCTCTTGTGGGATTTTCCCAATCTGCAATGCTCAGAACATATCAAAAGTGGTCCAAGGAATGAAAACCGGTGAACTGGACACGGGGTCATGGGCAGCCAAGAGTCATTGATGCACGTGGGGAGCAAAGGCTGGTCTGTATCCAATAGAAGAGCTACTGTAGCACAAGTTAATGCTGGGTCTGATAGAAAGGTGTCAGAAGAAGGAAGATGGAAGAAGGTGGCCTGATGGGTCTGATGAATTCAAGAATGGTTTGAGGAACACAACAAAGATTTCAAGGTGTTGACCTGGCCTTCAAATCTCAATCCATCAAGCACCTTGAGATATTCTGGAAAAACAAGTCCAATACAAGGAAGCTCCTCCTCACAACTTACAGTACCTTAAGGATCTGTTACTGACAGCCTGGTTGCAAATACCACAGCATATCAGTCTAGTGCAATCAATGCCTTGATGAGTTAGAGTAGGTCGTCACAACTTTTCGGGTGCTTGGAGGTATATATATATATATATATATATATATATATATATATATATATATATATATATATATATTTTAGAGTTTTCAGTTTGTAGTGCTCGAATACAGTCGAGTTCCACTTTAATAAATAACAATTTACAAAGCAATTAGTAAGGTTATGAGAGAGAGAGAGAGAGAGTGTTGGGGGGGCCTAAACTTTTTGTAGATTCTCTATGTTCTTTGTTGTTAAAGCCTACGTTTAGGCAAAACTTAAAACAAAACAAGAAAAAGCTCAAGGGACAGTACTTACAGTCAATGTGAAGTGTCCTTTGTGTTGTTGGCTCCAGTTTTAGTTGAAATGCAAACTCATTTGACCACCCCCCCCCCAACCCCCAGGTTCACCAATCTTTATTAAATTTGGGGTACAAGACCCAATATTTTTATACATGAAGGTTGCTGCCACCTTTTACAAATCCTTTCCATATTTTAGATAATTTCCATTAGGCTATCAATCACCAACATCTTATATCCCTTGAGGGCTATCAGCTGCCAATTTAGTTACCTCTCCTACATTTGAATCTCCCTTTACTCCTTAGCATCATACACAAGCAGAACCATTAGATCATGGTTTGCCCTAGGCTTGAGTGACATTTTAGCTTTCATGGGTAGTAGCTGCGAATAGAGATGAGAAGCCAGCAAGTTAAGAAAGACTTCCAGGTATGGATATTTTATACATAGTTACTGTACATTGTTTCAACTTGGACCAATGTAACTATGTATATACCATACCTGGCTGATGTCCATGGAAGCTGGAATTCACCGAATTTGACAGAGCTACTCCAGTAATTTCCACTTGCTTCCGGGTTCCATGCTGAGTGGCTGGCCTGATGCACTGTGAACATTGAATACTGGGTCTATTTCCCAGAAATACCTCAATCATGAAACAAAATGTATTGTGGCCACTAGATGGTTTTGACAATAAAGGAACCACACATAATAGATGAAGTATGGCAATTTCCATTCTGATTGTGTGGATGTTTGTCATACCTGCACAACAAACGTTTTAAACATAGATCCCTTCTTAAACGTCCTTTATTACCTTTACCTATGGCGATAGATATAAGACAAGTGCTAAGTATTGTACCACCACAAGTAAACATAATTTACTGCAAGCATTTATTTTTACATGACAATAGCCAAATCCAGAAGATAGCATTTGCTGATCTTCCTACCTAGCAAGCAGTGCAGCTCTGCTAAAAGCAGAATATTCATTTAATTGAAAGGATAAGTTCATATTTGGGAACATGTTGCATGTTCCACCCTTTTTTATGGTGGAACATGTAACATGTTCCCACTCCTGCAGCTGCCCCATGACAGAAGGCCAGAGATTTTCTCCCCACACCCACTGTGAAAAGAATTCAGTCGTGCAGGGCTCCACCCACATGGCCGCGTCATTAATTCACAGCGTTCTGTTAATGAATGAACTACAATTACCAACAGGCTTTGTGGCTGTCAGCTTGTAGTTCTCAATGAACTACCAGGGTGCTGTTGAGCACTCTAGGTAGTTCATTGATTCTTCTTGTCAGTGTGTAACTGCCTGCCCCTATGAGGTATGAGCAGACAGCTTACACTGACAGTTTGCAGGTGCCCTGCATTGCACCTGCGATCTGATGATTGCAGGTGTGATGCTTTCCAGGCTCCTAAAAAAATTAGTAAATGCACATTTTTTTTTACTTGCAAAAACATGTGCATTTATTATTATTTTTTAAAGGTGGACTGATCCTTTAACTTCATATTAATTTTCCTTTAACCACTGTAATCGGAATCACAGACCACACCATACAAGGTCACTGGGAATGTACTTCCTCTGCTTCCTGAATCACCGGTCACATTCAAATTCCAAGGCAGATTTGAATTTGACATTGCTATGAGAAACTTCTTAGTACTGAGATCAGGGGTGGACTGACCATTCGGGCACTTGGGCACCGAGGGCCCGGGGTCAGTAGGGGGCCCCATGAGATGCCCCTGGTACCTTTTATAGGCTTTTTTGGGTGTGCTTTGAGTGTGGGCAAGGACACAGGGGCCCCATAAGTTGTCAGTCGGACCCTGACTGAGATGTTCCATTTATATCAGTCTGTATGTAAAAGATAGCAAGAATCATGCAGTGGGTGTGTTTTGGAACTCCTCTCCTGCACTGCAAGTAAGGGTTTTCAAATCATGTGGCAAAAGTGAGTGGTGCAGAATGGTGCAATACAGAGTTGCCTGGATTGAAAAAAAGCTAAAGTACTGGGCAGGTAGGATGTGTTCCCTGTGTACATTTCAAGTGATTTCATTTTCAAATTTGATTGAAGTGCATTTTTAAGGTTACTTTTCCCATATATGTAAGGGTTATTTTTGTGCAGCTGGAAAATAAATCTGAGCTTGCCATAATAAAACAAGAGTATTAGTTCTCACTCCAGCGGAAAAAATTATCCAGCATTGCTCACAGGCTGAAATGAGTCTTTGAAGGAGCAGACTGGGCAGTACATGCCCTTGTGTCAAGAAACTGATTGGAATGTATGGGAAAAATATTTGCATAAATAATGTTAGGATCCCGAATTACAGAGTCACAAGTAAAAATAATTAGACTTGTGCAATAACAGAAACATATACACTACACCCTTTATCATTGTATATGTCATAACATATACAGCAATGGTTTTAAATAGTTGGGGTGTGGTTGAAACCTCTGTTGGATTTTTTTTGCTGATTGTGTACCATTGAGGAGATTTCCCTTCATTTCCTGTGCTGAACACACAACAGGAAGTGAGAAGAAACCTCTTAACTGTTACCAGAACAGGGTTTCCCTATCGATAGATTTTCTGTCTATTCCAGTGCTGCGTAAGATTGACAGCGCTATATAAGTCCTTAAATAATAATAATATTCCTGCTCCGGTAACAAAGATTTTGGATTTGTAATCATTTTCGTCCAGTTACCATGGGTACAAGGACATAGACGAGTGAATATGCCCAACACTAACACAGAGAGAAATAAAAATGTATTGGTGGAAGGAAAAAGAGGAGTCCTCAATGATTTGAGAGTCAATTCCATCATAAACGTTTCTGCATAACAGACCAATGTGTTTCAGTGTTTATATCATGCTTACTTCATCATGGCTTGGGGTAGTTGTAAAAGCTTCTTAACCAGGACTATTGCACTGTACAGACTGCAACTTTCCTCAGCTTTTGAATCTGAATCAATTTTGTACCCTGCACCTCCCAATCAAATCCACCCATCAAAATCTGACAGGTGTTTTAATACTCTGTAACAATAAAGCTAAAAGTTAAATGTTTTGTTTTTGCATGCTCTGTAAATCAGCATTACTTGGGGGTTAAAAGTAAAAAGCCAAAATCCATTTCTAATCATTGATCTCCTAGAACAGCCCTGAAAATATACACTACACATGCACACAACCTGAATCTGGCAGATTACCTTTGGCTTTCTTTTCTCTATCCAGTACTGTCTGGAAAACATCAGGGGCCAGATAAAGGCCAACATGCACAAGTCATGGATGCTTCTTTCTTGCACATTCCTCAGAATTGCTTTGTTTTACGGCAACAAGAATTAAACCAGAACTAGCATTGTGAATCAGGCCAAAACTTTTTTTTACCTTCCCGAAGTTCTGAACTACAGCAAAATGTTTTTGATCTGATTTTTCTAATTGTTTTTATTTTGTCATGTGGTTTGTTTGGGTTGTATGTTTTTGTTTGAGGATATTTGTTCTTTAACCACTTGTAGGCCAGCAGGGACAGGATGGATCACGTGCATCATCCAGGATGTTCTAAGTTGGAAGCACGCTGTATGCTATGCTGTTCCCATGAATGTTGTGTTCACCAAACACAGTGGATTGAGAATCCTGGTACCTAGCCACCTTTGGTGGCCAGGGAATCATTTGATCGCTATGAGATCACATGTCACAATATCAACAAAGTTGTTATGAATGAATTTCATTCATAAGAGCTGTATTTCCTTCAAGATTATCCTGTTCTTGGCCCACAGCTATCACATGGCACCTGGGCCAATCACAGCACCCTGTACTATGTGATCAGCTGTATCCAATCACAGATCACTAGTACAGACTTTCTTAACCAGGGTGCCTTGAGGTTTCTTCAGGGGTGCCTTGGCAAAATGTCTAAAAATTGTCCAAAACTTGTATACAAGCCAGCGGGTGGAACAAGCCTGCCTTTTAGTTACACAAAGCCACAGGTTTTCATTGTGCACCATTACAACCTTCTAGCCGCCAGCGTCCTGACAACCAATGACATAATCAGTTGATAAGGAGGATGTCAGCTGCCTGAACAACATACTTGTTTGACCCTCAGTGAGGGCAGTGTATATAATTGCCCAATGCATGTTTGGTGTGGTGTATGTTTGCTATGATGTAGATTGCTTGGCACGTTTGGTGAGATGCAGATCACCTGGTGCATGTGTGGTGTTATGTAGATCACCTGGTGCATGTTTGCTGTGGTGTAGATCCCCTGGTGCATGTTTGCTGTGGTGTAGATCCCCTGGTGCATGTTTGGTGTGGTGTAGATCACCTGGTGCATGTTTGGTGTGGTGTAGATCACCTGGTGCATGTTTAGTGTGTTGTAGATCACCTGGTGCATGTCTGGTGTGGCATAGATCGCCTGGTGAATGTTTGGTGTGGTGTAGATCGCTTGGTGCATGTTTAGTGTGTTGTAGATCGCCTGGTGCATGTTTTTAGTGTGTTGTAGATCACCTGGTGCATTTTTAGTGTGTTGTAGATTGCCTGGTGCAAGCTTGGTGTGGTGATTGCCTGTTTGGTGTGGTGTAGATTGCCTGGTACATGTCTGGTGTGGTGTAGATCACCTGGTACATGTTAGGTGTGGTTTAGATCGCTAGGTACATGCTTGTTGTGGTGTAGATCACCTGGTGCATGTTTGCTGTGGTGTAGATCGCCTGGCACGTGTGGTGTAGATCACCTGGTACATGTTTGTTGTGATGCAAATTGCCTGGTGCATGTTTGGTGTGGTTCAGGTCACCTGGTGCATGTTTGGTGTGGTGTGGATCCCCTGGTACATGTTTGGTGTGATGCAGATCCCCTGGTGCATGTGCGGTGTCATGTAGATCGCCTGGTACAGATTTGATTAGGTGTAAATCGCCTGGTGCATGTTTGATGAGGTGTAAATCGCCTGGTGCATGTTTGATGTGGTGTAGATTGCCTGGTTCAGGTTTGATGAGGTGTAAATCGCCTGGCGCATGTTTGGTGTGGTGTAGATTGCCTGGCGCATGTTTGGTGTGGTGTAGATCACCTGGCGCATGTTTGGTGTGGTGTACATCGTCTGGCATATGTTTGGTGCGGTGTATATCGCCTGGCGCATGTTTGGTCTGGTGTATATCACCTGGCGCATGTTTGGTGTGGTGTAGATCGCCTGGTGCATGTTTTTGTGATGCAGATCGCCTGGTGCATGTTTGGTGTGATTCAGGTCGCCTGGTGCATGTTTGGTGCGGTATCGATTGCCTAGTGCATGTTTGGTGTGGTGTAGATCACCTGGTGTATGTTTAGTGTGTTGTAGATCACGTGGTGCAAGCTTGGTGTGGTGATCGCCTTTTTGGTGTGGTGTAGATCTCCTGGTACGTTTGGTGTGGTGTAGATCGCCTGATACATGTTTGGTGTGGTGTGGATCGCCTGGTACATGTTTGGTGTGATGCGGATCCCCTGGTGCATGTGCGGTGTGATGTAGATCACCTGGTGCAAGCTTGGTGTGGTGATCGCCTGTTTGGTGTGGTGTAGATCACCTGGTGTATGTTTAGTGTGTTGTAGATCACGTGGTGCAAGCTTGGTGTGGTGATCGCCTTTTTGGTGTGGTGTAGATCTCCTGGCACATGTTTGGTGTGGTGTAGATCGCCTGATACATGTTTGGTGTGGTGTGGATCCCCTGGTACATGTTTGGTGTGATGCGGATCCCCTGGTGTTTGTGCAGTGTGATGTAGATCGCCTGGTACAGGTTTGATGAGGTGTAAATCGCCTGGTACATGTTTGGTGTGGTGTAAATCACCTGGTGCATGTTTGGTGTGGTGTAGATCGCCTGGTGCATGTTTGGTGTGGTGTAGACCGCCTGGTGCATGTTTGGTGTGGTGTAGATCGCCTGGTGCATGTTTGGTGTGGTGTAGACCGCCTGGTGCATGTTTGGTGTGGTGTAGACCGCCTGGTGCATGTTTGGTGTGGTGTAGATCCCTGATGCATGTTTGGTGTGGTGTAGATCGCCTGGTACATATCCAAAGTGGTGCAGATTATGCCAAAGTCTCCTGGGATGCAGGACATGGGTATCCCAGGAGGTTTTGGGCAGTTGGGGTTATGTTATTTTTGCCTAGGCCATAAAGGCAGAAGCTCCAGCACTGAATGTAGAAAGGAACAATATTAACTACTTGCCCTCCTGAGGATTTACCCCCCTTCCTGACCAGCCCTCTTTTTGCTACTCGGCGCTACACTAATTCAACTGATAATTGCGCGGTCATGCAATGCTGCACCCAAACAAAATTTACGTCCTTTTTTTCCACACAAATAGAGCTTTCTTTCAGTGGTATTTGATTACCTGTGCGCTTTTTATTTTTCGCGCTATAAACAAAAAAAGACCAAAAATTTTGAAGAAAAACTATATTTTTTACTTTCGGCTATAAAAAATATATAGTAAACTCAAAGTTAGTTATAAATTTAGGCCAAAATGTATTCTGCTACATGTTTTTGGTAAAAAAAAATCCCAATAAATGTATATTGATTGCTTTGTGTGAACATTATAGCGTATACAGACTATGGTATAGATACTGCAATTTACGCCATTTTTTTGCTATACAGTGCTGCGTTAGTTTAACGGACAATTGCGCGGTCATGCAATATGGTACATAAATGACATTTATGTCCTTTTTTACACACAAATAGAGATTTCTTTTGGTGGTATTTGATCCCCTGTGCGCTTTTTATGTTTGGCATTATAACCAGAAAAAGTTTTGAAGAAATAAAAAATTTTGAAAAAAACACTATTTTCTCATTTTGGTCATAAAAAATATCCAAAAAAACTAAAATTTCGTCATAAATTTAGGCCAAAATGTATTCTGCTACATGTTTTTGGTTAAAAAAAATCCCAGTAAGTGTATATTGATTGCTTTGTGTGAAAATTATAGCGTCTACAAACTATGGTATAGATAATGGAATTTACACTGCTTTTACTTTCTGACTGCCCATCACATTAAGGTGCTAAAGTACCAGGATAGTACAAACACCCTCAAATGACCCCTTTTCAGAAAGTAGACACCCTAAGCTATATGCTGAAAGGCATATTGAGTCCATGGAAGGTTTATTTTTTTTCCACAAGTTTCTGGAAAATGACAAAAACATTTTTTTTACACAAAGTTGTCATTTAAATGATATATTTCTCGCACAAGACATGGGTATATATGGAATTACACCCACAAATACATTTTGCTACTTTTACCGAGTATGGGGATACCACGTGTGTGAGACTTTTTGGGAGCCTAGCCACATACAGGAGCCTGAAATCCAATGACCACTTTGAAAGCCTGAAGGTGCATAACTTCCTCATTACACTTCCTCACTACCTATCACAGTTTCGAAGGCCCTGACATGCCAGGATAGCACCAAACCCCCCCCCCCAAATTACCCCTTTCTGGAAAGTAGACACACCAAGGAATTTAAAAAGAGGCATAGTGAGTATTTTGCAGATCTAATTTTTTCTCACAAGGTTTTGAAATATAAAAAAAGAATATAAAAAATATGTTTTTGTTTTTTTTCTTCATTTTCCAAAAACTTGTGGCAACAAATGAGATCTGCAAAATACTTACTGTGCTTCTTATCAAATTCCTTTGGGTGTCTACTTTCCAAAAAGGGGTCATTTGGTGGGGTTAGGTGCTATCCTGGCATTTCAGGGCCTCCGAAACTGTGATAGGTAGTCTGGAAGTGGAATGAGGAAAAAAAGCCCTTTTAAAGCCTGAAGGTGCTTATTGGATTTGGAGTCCTGTACTTAGCTAGACTGCAAAAACGTCTCAAATGTGGTACCCCCATACTCAGGAGAAGTAGCAGAATGTATTTTCGGGAGTAATTCCACATATAACCATGGCATGTGTGAGCAGTAAATCATTTAATTGACAATTTTGTTGAAAAAATATATATATATTTTTTTGTCATTTTCCAAAAACTTGTGGTAAAAAAATAAATACTTCTATTGATTCAACATGCCTCTCAGCAAATAGTTTGGTGTGTCTACTTTCCAAAATGAGATCGTTTTGGGGGTTGGGGGAATTCTCTGCCCAGCATTAGAAGTTTATGTCACACATCACTCACTCTTCTAACCACCTGAAGACCAAGCCTTTTCTGACACTTTTTGTTCACATGAAAAAAATCTGTATTTTTTGCTAGGAAATTCATTTAAACCCCCAAACATTATATATTTTTTGTAAAGCAGACACCCTAGTGAATAAAATGGTGGGTACTACAATTTTTTATGGCACATAGTACTCGTGCAGCGATTTTTCAAAAGCAAATGTTTTTTAAAAAATACACTTTTTTTACTTTTAATGCACAAAAACACATTATATTGGCCTATTATTTGGTAAAATATAAAAGATAATGGTATGCCAAGTAAATAGATACCAAACATGACATGCTTTAAAACTGTGCATGCCCCGTGCAATGGCGAAAACTGCAAACATTTTTAATATCCATAGGCAACGCTTTAAAAGCCTTTAAAAACTACCATTTTAGATTTACAGAGCAGGTCTAGGGTTAGAATTACTGCCCTTGATCTGACGTTCACTGCAATACCTCACATGCATGGTGCAACCGCTGTTTACATACCGGCACAGGGTCAAGGCTTGTGCACTTAGGTGCGCGCGCATGGGAGGGGCGATTTAGTTTTTGGTTTTTTTTTAGTTATTTTGATTTTTTAAAATTATTTTTACATTGTACCTTTTATTTTATTTTTTTTTTATCACTTTTAATGCTATAACAGGGAATGCAAATATCCCCTCTAACTTCAATGGGCATTGTCATATATTCTTTTTTGAGAAATCTGGGGTCTATCAGACTCTGGATATCTCCTCTGCCCTTACATTATCTAATCAAACCAAAATCGGTGTGATCAGATGCTTTCCCAATTTACAAATGGTGCTGTTTATATCCTGCGAAACTGAAGTGATGAAATACTTGTAGCTTCCGAATTCTTAGACTATAGAGATGATTGGCAGCGGGGGAGGGGGGCATCATCTGCCGCTGCTTGTAAAAGCAATCCTGCAGTTAATTAGCCTTCAGGATTGCTTTTACATGAAATCCGATCGCCGGCTGAAAAAATTAATACCAGGATGATGCCTGCAGCTGTAGGCATCATCCTGGTATAACCATTCAAAGTCCAGTGATGTACCAGTACGTCGCTGGTCCTTGTTGGGTATATATGCTATGTTCTTTTTTTTTTTTTTAATGCAGCCTGTGGACTGAATGAAAAAAATGAGAAGAAATCTCTGCCAGAAAAAGTGTGTGGTATGCCCACCATTAGAATATACTGCCCTGCATCCACCCACTCCTAATGGTGGGCACACATTGGGTCACACTTTGCCACAAGCGCCAGTTCCAAGATTGAACAAATGTCTAAATAGTGGCACGCTTGAATAAAAATTGTCCACGTATAAGTGGTACCCCATATGGAAAAAGGATGACACCAAGTCCCAAACTATCTTGCCACTGCTCCCCATGTAGTCTGTGCATCCGGGGGGCTCCACGTAACTATCTTTTCCCTTGTAAATCCAAAACTTATAAGTATAGCCTGTTGCCCTCTCACAGGTCTTCTACATCTTAACCCCATATCTGGCACGCTTGCAGGAGAGAAATTGTTTGAATGCAAGGCGGCCAGAAAAATTAATGAGGGACTCATCAACGCAGGTGTTTTGCTGGGGAGTATACACATCTGCAAATTTTTGGTTAAGGTGATTTGCGAGGGGCTGAATTTTGTGGAGCTGGTCAAATTCAGGGTTATCCCCGAGGATGACAGAGTGTATTGTCATTGAAATGCATAAAACACATTATACTCTCATATCTATGCCTGGCCATGGCAGCAGAGAACACGGGCATATGATGAATCGGGTTTGCGGACCAATACAACCGAAATTCATTTCTTTTAGTAATGCCCATGTTGAGGGTTAGGCCCAAAAAAAATGTAAATTCGAAAACCGTAGTGAGTTTCCATGCGAATGGTCTGGCAAGGTTTGAATTTGGGTTGGCGGCAATAAATTGTTGTGCATATAAATTTCTTTGATCCACAATCAGCCCTTACAGATATTCAGTGAAAAACAGCTCAAGAAGGTATGTGAAAGACCAAGATGTACTAGACCGCTGGTACTCGCCAGTTCACCAAAAGGTAGAGCGACACTAGTACTGGCACTCTGCTGCATATGAGAGTCATCAAAATTTACCAGCAAGGGGGCGCATGCGTGGCCGGCTCCGGAGATGGACGCTCAGTGAGGAGAGCTCCGTCCACCGGGACAATCAGACCCCAGGGAATCAAACCACCGCCGACTGCTCACTTACCCCTCGCCATCCAAACGGGCAATGACCCACCGCTGCAAGACCCCAGGGAATCTAGGGAAAATTACTAGCTTCTTCCCTGCAATCTCCTCAGGCTCCCAAGATGGCGCTGGCTGCACAGCAAACGGTCTCACAGCACAGCAGGAGGAGAACACAGGATCACAGACAGCATATCACCCAGATGCCAGGCTGAGGAGATCCTTATACCCAGGGGACCCGGGTGAGTTGTCTCCCCCCCTGTCCCCCACATCTAGTAGCCCTACTAAATCCAGGCCCAGACTGGACACAGGATCACCCCCTGACAGACAGTCATCCCCACCAGCCGCAAATCTGACAGAAAGTGCTCCATCTTTAATTGAATCTTACCCTGCCTCTGACCAGCCTATCACAGAGATTGCCATGAAAAACATGCTCCTATCTCTGCGCCAAACACTACATAACGACATGATGACATCATTATTGCAAATCTCAAATACAGTTCAAATGCATGAGAAGTGCATCTGCCATATTGAGAACAAACTAAGAGAAATGTGTACCACACAGAATGACCTCATAGATGCCCACACAGATGACATTGAACAAATCAATCTCAAACTGGCAGATTTAGAAGATCGCTCCAGGCAAAAAAACATCAAATTCCGGGGCATACCGGAATCCATCACGTCAGAAGCCATGGTCCCATATATTCAACAGTATATGAAAAATGTAATCCCTGCCCTCACAGTCATGGAGCTAGCAATTGATCGAGCACATTGAATCCCCAAACCGTCATTTCTACCAGCGTTGGTACCCAGAGATACACTGGCCCGTATACATTTTTATCATGTAAAAGAAAAAATTATGCTCGCAGCAAGGAATTCCACCTCAACTCCCTCAGACCAAGCAAACATTAAATTGTTCGCAGACCTATCCAAAGCCACACTCACCAACCGTAAAAAGCTTGTCACCATAACTAAAGCTTTACGGAACCATGGGATTAGATACCAATGGGGCTTTCCCACAAAGCTAAATGTCAAACACCAAGGCAAATTTTACACAATCAAATCTCTAGAAGCAGGCATCGAGTTACTGAAAACATGCAACATCATTCCAGTGGACTCCCACCAACCAACACCCAACAAGCCACAACAGATGGAAGCAGAATGGTCATAAACCCACACACAAATCTACTCTCTTCTAGCCCAATACCCTGGGCCTCACCAAAGCATTAGCGGGTGATCGGCCCTAGATCGAATACGTCAATCTTTCAAGTTCGTCTCAAGCATGAGCTCCCGTGTGACTCATGCTTACCCGTGCCTCCTCAGTCTACAGTAGCTGTTTTTGCTACACGTGTTACCTGTGTTTTTTACAGGTCTTTTTTACCCCTGTTCTTTCCCCAACCTACCAGTCAACAGTCGCCAACATCACCCCTCTCAACAAACCCACTTACACAAGTGAACACTCTCACTACAACCAACACCAACCCAAACCCAGTAAACTACATACTCAACGGTCCACCACCTCTGTCAAGCAGAACAATGCACATCTTCACCATTCCTGAATCACCACTGCAACGAGATTCTACCAGTCTACTACCAACACAATGATTACTATAACCTCGCTAAATGTCTCAACTCCCCTTTCAAAAGATCTTTGCTCTCAAGAAAATTCTGCTCCATACAACCTGATATTCTATTCCTACAAGAGACCCACTTTGCATCATCCAAAATTCCAAAACTCAACATTCTCCACTTCTCCACAGTGTACATGTCAACAAATCCCAAAAAGAAAAATGGCGTCATTACAGCCATAAAAGACTCCCTACAATTCCAACTCATCTCTGAAATATCAGACCCACAGGGACGCTACCACATATTAATCTGCAAAATCAGCGATACTCCATGCACACTGGTGAACGTCTATGGTCCCAACACCAACCAACTCCAATTCTTCAACAAACTTAATTCCATCATTGTAAAAAATGGTATAAAAGTGAGCACTCTTGAAGGGTAAGCTGCTGAACACTTAAGGTAACCAAGTGAAAACCCTAATAAAACTTCATAAAAAATAGTGCAGCGCTATGAGTATGATGTAGGTCAAAACAAGACTAAAAATATCTAAACGCACAATAGCACATGTCAGTTAAAACAAGACTAAAAATATCTAAACGCACAATAGCACATGTCAGTTAAAACAAGACTAAAAAATCAAAATGTCTAAACGCATAATATCACATGCAATAAGTCAAGGCAAGAAAAAAATTATATAAAAATAGTTCCGTGTTTTCATTAGAGTCTTATAAAGTGCTTTTCTTATAAAACCATGGTGTTGTTCCAAGTAATATAGGGGGATTGTGCACTCACCAGATGCACAATAAAAATGTGCATTGCACAAAAATCCACAGAAGCTTCCTTCAGGATCTGGTCTGGAATAGGGGAAGTTGTCCTCCCTCTGGATGATTGGTCTGGTCAGGGACACCTGGAATGAATCCTCCCTCTAGGTGGGTAGTGATGGTGGGGACCCTCAGGGTGGTAAGAAGAAGATTCAATAGGCTGGAGGTCCTCTTAAGGGATAGATGTATGTAGGTCTCCTGGGTGTAGGATCTCCCTTCTCCAAAATCCTTGTAGGTGTTGGATCCAGCAGGAGCTATGAATAAATAACTCCACAAGGGGGAGTATAAAACGTACTCATAGTGTACTCATCCTTAGGAGGGGCTAAGACGCTGTGACGTTAAGCCGCCAGTGCCACGAGGAGGCCCGGTGGCCATCTTGCTTTTTGGACGGTTAGTCCCATACACATTGCTGCCACACTCTACATCACTCAGTGTGCTGCACACTCTGCAATGATTTTAAGTCTACTATATTTGTTCTTACCATGGTTTATAAATAAATGTTTACATCCATAATTACTACACTATGAATATGTTTTATACTCCCCCTTGTGGAGTTATTTATTCATAGCTCCTGCTGGATCCAACACCTACAAGGATAACATCATCGGCAACCCTCTTCTGGACTCCTCATCAAAAAAAGAGCTTCAAAACAGTCCCTTAACCAATTTCTTGATTCCAATGACCTTTACGATATCTGGAGATGTCAACACAGTACAGAAAAGGACTATACTTATTACGCTCCATCCCACTTTTCCTACTCCAGAATCGATTTCTTCATCACTGACAAGTGGCCCCTACAACACGTCACTTCCTCCAATATCGGAACTATTACATGGTCAGACCATTCTCCAATCACCATCTCCCTTGATGGCATACAACATTCCAAGATTCCCCGAATATGGTGTCTGAATGCGACCTTATTGAAAAATCGTGACTACAAACAACAAATACTAGATTCCCACAAGACATTTTGTGAACTTAACGATACACCTGATATTTCCATATCCATTCTTTGGTCAACCTATAAAGCATACATGAGAGGTATTTTGATTCAATTAAATTCCCGTATTACCAAAAATAGAACCCAACAAATAGACGAACTCCTCGCATGAATTAAATCAAACGAGGAAAAAAACAAAAAATCCCCAGACCAAGCAACCTCCGCATCCCTCACTGAAGACAGAAACAAACTAAGATCCCTCCTACTATACAAATATGATCTAAATCTCCAAAAAATGAAAGCCAAATTCTACTCATTAGGTAACAAAGCCAGCTCACTATTATCCAAAACAATAAAACAAAAATGTTTAAAATCCAAAATAGCTTCAATTAAACATCCGTCTACAAATTCCCTTCACACTAACCCACAAGAGATAGCTAAAACCTTTGCAGAATATTATCAAAACCTATACAACCTCAAAAATGACACAAACACCACCCAACCGACAGTCACATCCATTCAACAATTTCTCCACATGACCAACCTCCCCCGATTATCCCCGGGCCAATTTGACGCCATCTCTATCCCTATTTTCCCCAAAGAAATAGAAACAAACATCAAAACACTCCCACTCAACAAATTTCCAGGAAATGACGGATACCCTAACGAATACTGCAAACATCTATCCACAGACCTATCCCCATATCTGTCCAAACTTTTTAACCACGCCTCAGTAACAAGCTCATTTCCCAAGGACATGCTACAATCCATTATAACGACCATTCCAAAACCCGGCAAAGACCCTCAACTTATCCAAAATTACAGACCAATCTCACTACTCAATACTGACATAAAATTATACGCGAAAATTATATCTCGAAGACTTCTCCCATACCTCCCCACTCTTATCTACCCAGACCAAGTAGGTTTCATCCCAGGTCGACAAGCACCCGATGCGACCAGAAGACTTATTTCCCTCATACACAACTTAGAAAACACCAAATACCCCTCCTTACTCTTATCTCTGGACGCAGAAAAAGCATTTGACCTGATACGTTGGCAATTTATGCAACTCACTCTCCAAAAATTTGGTATCCCAGGCTGGATGCTTAACGCCATCTTATCATTATACTCACAACCATCCGCTAGAGTTTTGACAGACGGCACATTGTCTGACCCTTTCGACATCTCTAACGGCACCAGACAAGGTTGTCCACTCTCCCCAATAATATTTACACTCCTTATTGAACCCCTAGCATCCAAACTCAGAGAAGACCGATTTTTCTCAGGAATCACACACCTCAATGTAGAACACAAAATTAGCCTATTTGCAGACAATATCATACTGATGGTAACCAACCCAAAAACGTCCCTTAAAATGATTCGCTCACACCTCCATGACTACTCGATAGTATCATACTATAAACTCAACGAACCCAAATCCACCATACTAAACCTTCACATTCCACCGCATCTCCAAACCCTACTAGCGACCAAATTCCCCTTCTCATGGGAAACAAACCACATCCCTTACTTAGGTATCAAACTCGCACCAGCAACGGATCAACTATATTCCACAAAGCACAAAACTCTACTTGAAAATATCCCTCGAGAACTAACCACACTCCGTACTTCAGAACTCTCCAAATTAGGCCGAGTGGCAACCCTAAAAATTTTCATTCTACTCAAAATCCTATACATATTCCGTACACTCCCAAAAACAATTCCCAACTCATTATTTTCTAGCCTACAAACAATTTTTACAAAATTCCTATGTAATTCGAAAAAGCCCAGATGCACCACAAACCTCTTAATACGCCCTACAACGAAAGGAAGAGCAGGACTCCCACACCTCAAATCTTACTACACCGCGACTCTCCTGGATCAAATGTATTTTTGGTGGAACCCATCGAAAGAAAAAATTTGGTCCATTATGGAAACCCTCTCTTTTTATCCCCTGAAACCCCAAAATGTAACCATAATTCCACCAACCAACCGCATAGAACACAAAATAAAACACCCCTGCATACAAGCCTCCCTACAAGCCTGGCGTGACCTCCTGTCCACCAGTTTCAAAGACATCAAACAAATCCCCACTCCAACTAATTTACTACAGCTGTTTATACCCTCGTTAGAACTATCGCATTGGACAAAACAAGGCATAATTAATATTTCAGACCTCTACACCAACCAATCTTTACGCCCTTTTCATGCTCTTCAAACAAAATATAATCTACCTATATCTGAAAACTTCACATACCTAAGAATTACTCACTGCCTACAAACAACAATACCTCACACTACCAAATTACCATCTACAGCATACCTTTTTCTCACCAAATCTAAATACCCAGGTAAAGGCATCTCTACCTTTTACGCGTACCTTACTAACCTACAATTCACACTACAAACTACCTTTCTTACCAACTGGGAAAAAATCCTACCAGAACCAATAACCTCACAATGCTGGGAAAATGCTTTCAAAAATACATATAAAGCTACCCGATGCAGCTCCCACTGGGAGTCATATCTAAAAATACTCCACCAATGGTATCTGACTCCGGTCAAACTCTCTCTCTACTACGCAAAACACTCCCCTACATGCTGGAGACAAGGCAGGGAAACAGGCTCAACGATACATATCCTGTGGTCTTGTAAATCACTTAGATCCTTCTGGAATACTACCTTCCAACTAATATCTGACATAACCAAAAGTGTGATTACCCCGAATACCTCATTAGCACTCCTACATGTCGAGATTGAAAAATTTCCCTCTCACTCCCGCACAATTATCACCCACATTTTCTTTGCTGCCAAAATAAACATCACTAGACTATGGAACTCAAAAAATGCCCCCTCAATCACGTCAACCACAAATGGACCTGATGGTTAAGTCACCCAAAATGCTCTGTACAACCCTGATAACACTCAACATTTAAAAACATCACCTAACCCCTGACTGGTACATCCTTCTCCACCTAGTTATACCTTCCCCCCCCCTTTCCTCCATCTCCCCTACCAATAACCCCCCTAACATCCCAACCCCTCACCAAAGTTTTTCATTCATATATAAATACCTCTGATGATATAGCTAATTAAGACCAACTTCATCATTGCTTAAAGAGTGAAATAACATCTACACTGCTCAAATGTACAATGTTTTATTTTATTGCATTATGGTATGAATGAACAATGTCTTATTCCCTTGTTCTCCTTTTCCCTGAAAAATTCAATAAAAATATTGAAACATAAAATTTACCGGCAAGTGCTAACAGAGATCAGGCCTGATGCTGCGAACACTGCGGTTTTGTGTGCAGTGTATCAAGTGACAGTGACCTACTGACACTGCACTTGCTGGGGGGGAAAAGGGGGGGTAAGCGTAGGGGCTAAACGCAGGTGCTGGCAGGTGCCGGGCTGATCCCGCTAATGCTGCATTTTTGGGGACGCTATACTAATGTGAACGCTCATATAGTGCTGATCTGATCAAAGATATTGACCCGTTCAGACACTATACTAGCAATGGAGGTTTATTGTACATGAGCGTGCTCCTGGCAATCAAGGGGTTAAATGTAAAGGTAATGAAAGGGCTAACTGTGTGAGGGGAGTGTTTTACTAGGGGGGCGGGGGTGTATGCTTCACATGACACTGATCCCGAGAGATAAACTCTTCTCTCAGGTTCAGCATGCTTTGAACTGACAGAGAGCAGACTTGCAGTGTAAACACTGCAGCCGTGCTCTCTGTCAGTGATTGCCGGTAATCGCAGGGACCCGGGGGGTAATGACCGGCTGGGACCCAGGGATGGACACCCGCTGCCGCGATCGGCGGGATGGGTAGGGCGGGCGTGCGCCCCCTACCTGTTTTGCAGAGTGCCGTTAAAAAATGGCATTCTGCGCAGAGGTGCTGCCTTGCCGCAGTACAAACACTGTGGCTGGTCGGCAACCGGTTAAATAAAGTAGCAAAGAGTGTAGATTTGGTGTGATGCATAGAGTTAAGGTTCATTTTAAAGTAGAACTACAGGCAAAACTTTTTTTTTATTTTGGATAGAGTGGGTTATAACTCGTCAGATTTGTTTGTCATCAGTGTCCCATAGGGGAGATTTACCTTCACTTCCTGTCCATAGCTAAAACAGGAAATGAGAGGAAATCCCTACAAATTAAAGTGTTTGTAAAGGCTGAAGGTTTTTTACCTTCATGCCCCCCATAGCAAGCTGCTTGCTGTGGGAGCACCCAACAGAAGCAAGGGACCAGGAGCCCCAGCGAGACCCGAGGAGGATCCAGGCTGCTCTGTGCAAAACCATTGCACACAGCAGGTAAGTATAGACATGTTTGTTATTTTACAAAAAAAAAATTACGAACATTTAGAATAACTTTACGGGAATCAATTTGGGACCCCCAGGTCACCAGAACTAGCGTCTCCCCTGCAAGATTTCCCTTCTATTATTTTCTGGGGACAACCCACAATTTGGGATTTTCTTGTACTTTCAATGATAGTAGTAAACAGGACAAATAGGCGGAATCTCCCTAATGGGGACACTGACAGCAATAAGAAACTGGCAAGGGTTGTAATCGATCTTCACTGCAGGGGTGGACTGACCATTTAGAAACTCGGGCACTGCCCGAGGGCCCGGGGTCAGTAGGGGGCCCCATGAGATGCCCCCGGTACCTTTTTCATAGGCTTTTTTGAGTTTGGACAAGGACACAGGGGCCCCATGATCCCCTATTGCCCGGGGGACCCATGAGTTGTCAGTCCACCCCTGCTTCACTGCATCCAAAACTTGAAACAGGTTTTGTCTTTAGTCATACTTTAACCACTGAAGTTACAACACTGCTGAAGTATGAGTCCCACATTACTAACACTACAATGTACAATCTGAGGGCCTTGTGAATTAATGTCACTTGGCAACGTATCAAAATGTCCAGAGATACAAAAACCCACAATCCCCCTCTCTTGATTCTCTTCGAAGCCTCATGGACATGCGCGCACACCTGAGAAGGGCGGCCCCGGAAGGCAGGAAATCCGCTCCTGCGCAGTACAGCTCGTCTTTCCCGCCCGCGGTTGTTGTTGTAGGAGGAGCTGCGTGTGAGGAGGATAGCGGAGCGGAGACGAGGGGCTCACGTGGAACTCATTGTCCTGAGACACGGTAATGGCGGATATCACAGACAAGGCCTGTGGCTGATATGAGAAATGTCTGAGGCGGCCCGACTGAGTATATAGGGCGCTGGATATCCAACCAGGCCAGACCTGTCCTTGGTATCAGAACCTGCGCAGTGATGTGCTGAGTTTATCTCTGGTTTACTCATTACCATTCCACCCTGTGCAAAAACCTAATAGGTGTTTCTGGCATGGTTTGTCCGCAGCGTGGTGTACCTGCAGTTTTTGTGGGGTTACCTGTGCTTTTGCTTAGATGCCTTAGCTTGGGCAATTTTGGCACATTTGCCATTTTTCAGGTTTCACACTTTCGCAATTGCGCGGTCATACAACATTGTACCCAAACTAAAATTTTATCAAGAATGTCAGAATAGTACAGATATCCTCCAAATGACCCCTTTTTGCAAAGTAGACAGTCCGACGTACTTCATAAGAGGCATGGCAAGATTTTGAAGTTGTATTTTTTTTTTTTTTTGTCGTTTTTCGGGAAATGAAAAAATTTAAAATATTTTTTTTTTACATATTGTCACCAGTGCAGTACAGCGTCATCATATAACTGGCATGGCGGTGATCAGGGACACTGGTGACAGTATGAAAAAATATATATATTTCATTAAATTTTTTTTAAGATTTTTTTTTTTTTCATATTTCACTATGACCAAAGTAGTATAATGTTACCATAGTAACATTGTACTACTTTGGGGAAGTGATCAGTATTTTTTTTTTACACAATTTGCTTATAGCAAAGAATTACTTTGCTATAAGCAAGCATTTACCTGAATGACATTGATTCATTCAGGTTTTTATTTTTTGTGCTTAGCTGTGATTTGGCCCCAGCTAATCACATGACATGTGATCGCTGTGACTATTCACAGCTAGACACTAGTATACAATGGATGGCATGAATGAAGCCATCCATTGTATACAACTGTCATGACCTGCTGTGATTGGTCACAGCAGGTCACATGGTACCAGCAACGGGGGCTGGTACTCAGATCTGTCATCGGCCATGTCCGAGGTACACGGCCGGTGACAGATCGCGCGGCTCTGCAAGCGCGAAAACTGCGCATGCCCGGGAGGACGCCATATGGCCTCCACCCAGAAATCTACAGCATTTTGCCGGCCGGCTATTGGTTAAAGATGTGGCATGCAGGACTTTTGGGGGGTTTTCAGAAAACAGCGAAAATGCTCGCTCTAATGGGAAAGCATGGGTAACCCCCACATAAACCCTGGGTGCGCTACAGTGTGAATACACTATAACTGCGGCTGGGTGGCCATTTTGCACTGGATCACGTATCTGATATGTGATCAGCGCTTCTGAGTAGGGCATGCCCCTTACCCCAGCTGTACTGTGATTTGTTACAGCTAAAGTCAATTGGCGTGTCCTGGCTGATGATTGATCTCCGGGACCTGCTGATCAGCTCTGTGATTCACAGAAGAGAGCTCTGTGTTGGCAAAAAACACAGCTCTGTACACTGACATGCAATCTTAGCCACTTGCCCTCCAGAGGATTTACCCCCCCCCCCCCCTTTCCTCATCAGGCCATTTTTTGCGTTACAGAGCTGCTTTACTTTGATAAATGCGCGGTCATGCAATGTTGCACCCAAATGAAATTTACGTTCTACCCCCCCCCCCCCCCCACAAATAGAGCTTTCTTTTGGTGGTATCTGATTGCTTGTGTGTTTATTTTTTGCACTATACAAAAAAAAAAACCAATATTCTTGACTTTTTGCTGTTAACCACTTGATAACCACACTATATCCAATTGGCTACAGCACTGCTACCCAGTTCTGGGAGAAAGTCATATGACGCCCTCCTAGAACGCGCCTCCCACACGCCCCCAGGGACGCGCACCCGGCGATCTTCGTGATTGCTGTCTCCTACGGACACAGCTGATCATGTGATAAGGTAAAAGGCCAATCACAGCGGTCTTACCACGTGATCAGCTGTGTCCCAATGACACAGCAGATCACGGCGTAAATACAGTTGCCGGTTACAGTTGTCACAGCGTGAGGAAAGTACTGCTGATAACCGGCAGCTGTCACAGAGCAGTTCAGTACTGATGATCAGTGCCGCCAGTCGCGGCTGTCGGTGCCGCCCCGTCAGTTGGGACCATCAGTGCGGCATATCAGTGCAGCATCATCAATGCCCACCAGTTTCGCCTCCTCAGTGCTGTCTATCCGTGCCACTTTATCAGTGCTGCCTATCAGTGCAGCCTCGTCAATGCACATCAGTGAAGGAGAAAAATGACCTGTTTGCAAAATTTAATAATAGAAACAAAGAAAAACTTTTTTTTTTTTCAAATTTTTTGCCCTTTTTTTTGTTTATAGTGCAAAAAAAAACACCCAGTGGTGATTAAATACCACTAAAAGAAAGCTCTGTTTGTGAAAAAAAATGATAAAAATGTAATAATGGGTACAGTGTTCCATGACCACGCAATTGACAGTGCTGAAAGCTGAAAAATGGCCTGGGTATGAATGGGGTTATAAATACCCAGTAGGCAAGTGATTAAACATGTCCAGTAAAAAATCTTAAATCAAATTTAGACCAAAATGTTATGTAGTGCTACATGTCTTTGCTAGAAAAAAAATCCCAATATGTGTAAATTAATTGGTTTACGTGAAAGATATAGCGTTTGCAAATGGTGATATGTGCTGGAATTGTTTTAACTAGTAATGGCAACAACCAGTGACTTATAGCTGGACTGCAGCGGACATTCTGACACTAGGGGGGAACTGACTTGGTGTCATTGACATCCCCAGTGACACTAATACAGTGATCAGTGCTAATAAAAATCACTGACACTGTACTAATGACACTGGGCAGGAAACGGTTAACATCTGGGGAGATCAAAAGGTTAACTGTGTGCTGTTTTACTGTAAGCTGTGTGTTCTTTCAGCTGTAAGCACACTGCTTTGTATCGCTCTGCTTTTGTAGAGCTATGCAAAGCATTGTACAGGAGCTGACGGAGAGAACTGTATTGTTTACATACAGTTCTCTTTCCCATCGGTAATATTCTGCGATCACCGGGTGCCGGTGAATAATCGCTGGCCCGGACCCGGTGATTGACAGCCGAGGCCACGAATAGCAACGCGGGTAAGGGCGCACGCGCCCCCTAACTGGAAATGCAAAATTGCAGTATTTCTGCTATAGGGTGGTGGGAAAGCAGTTGTTGGTGTTTTTTGGGGTTTTTTTTTTGTTTGTTAATTATTTCATGCAAAGCAAGGGGGAAGAAAAAGATTGCTCAGTAAAAGCAACACATATTACACAGCTTACACTTTGGCACAGATTTAACCCATTGATTGCCCCTAGATGTTTTCACCTTCCCAGCCAGTGTTATTAGTACCATGTATAGTATTAGCACTGATCACTGTAATGGTGTCACTTGAAAAAGTATTCATGCCCTTGAAATTTTCCACATTTTTTCATGTTACAACCAAAAACGTAAATGTATTTTATTGGGTTTTTATGTGATAGACCAACACAAAGTGGCACATAATTGTGAAGTGGAAGGAAAATGATAAATGGTTTTCAAAATGTTTTACAAATAAATATGTGAAAAGTGTGGTGTGCATTTATATTCAGCCCCCCTGAATCAATACTTTCTAGAACCCCCTTTCGCTGCAATTACAGCTGCAAGTCTTTTTGTGGATGTCTTTACCAGCTTTGCACATCTAGAGTGACATTTTTGCCAATTCTTCTTTTCAAAATAGCTCAAGCTCTGTCAGATTGGATGGAGAACATCTGTGAACAGCTATTTTCAAGTCTTGCCACAGATTTTCATTGTATTTAGGTTTGGACTTTGACTGGGCCATTCTAACACATTAATATGCTTTGATCTAAATAGTGGTGCACCGAAATAAAAATTCTGTTGCTGAAACCGAAAATTCAGGAATTCAGAAAACCGAGTCCGAAATGGACGTTTTTAAAAATATATACCGTATTTTTCGCACCATAAGACGCACTTTTTTCCCCCCAAAAAAGGGGGGAAAATGTCAGTGCGTCTTATGGAGCGAATATGGAGCGGCCGGTCCGGTATTTCCACTGCCGCCGTGTCAGAATACGGGGCCGGCCGCTCAGCTCTACAGCGGGACCTTATAGAGATGACTGCTGACCTTTGGGGAGGGGGGGGAGCGGGTACTTGAATTTGACAGATACCCGCTCCCACTTCCGTGGAGTTGTTCTTTCATCTTACCTGTTCCTCTATCCAGCGGCGCGGTCTTCCCAGCTTCTGTAGTGTGGGCATGACAGTCGGGTGCCAAGTGCGCATGCGCAGGAAGCGGTGCTTTTTGTGAATGGTAAGGCGGCACCTGGGACACATGACAGATCCTAGAAGCCGCCGGACCAATCACAAAGCGCAAGTGCTTCTCACTCATGCGCACTGGGCACCCGGCTGTGATGCCGAGCGCCATTACAGAAGCCGGGAAGACAGCGCGCGGCTGGATAGAGGAACAGGTAAGATGAAAGAACAACTCCGCGGAAGTGGGAGCGGGTACCTGTCAAATTCAGGTACCCGCTCCCCCCCTCCCCAAAGGTCAGCAGTCATCCCCTGTGCTGTCCGCAGTCTCTGGTCATCCCTGTGCTGTCCGCAGTCTCTGGTCATCCCTGTGCTGTGTCCGCAGTCTCTGGTCATCCCTGTACTGTGTCCGCAGTCTCTGGTCATCCCTGTACTGTGTCCGCAGTCTCTGGTCATCCCCTGTACTGTGTCCGCAGTCTCTGGTCATCCCCTGAACTGTGTCCGCAGTCTCTGGTCATCCCCTGAACTGTGTCCGCAGTCTCTGGTCATCCCCTGAACTGTGTCCGCAGTCTCTGGTCATCCCCTGAACTGTGTCCGCAGTCTCTGGTCATCCCCTGAACTGTGTCCGCAGTCTCTGGTCATCCCCTGAACTGTGTCCGCAGTCTCTGGTCATCCCCTGAACTGTGTCCGCAGTCTCTGGTCATCCCCTGAACTGTGTCCGCAGTCTCTGGTCATCCCCTGAACTGTGTCCGCAGTCTCTGGTCATCCCCTGAACTGTGTCCGCAGTCTCTGGTCATCCCCTGAACTGTGTCCGCAGTCTCTGGTCATCCCCTGAACTGTGTCCGCAGTCTCTGGTCATCCCCTGAACTGTGTCCGCAGTCTCTGGTCATCCCCTGAACTGTGTCCGCAGTCTCTGGTCATCCCCTGAACTGTGTCCGCAGTCTCTGGTCATCCCCTGAACTGTGTCCGCAGTCTCTGGTCATCCCCTGAACTGTGTCCGCAGTCTCTGGTCATCCCCTGAACTGTGTCCGCAGTCTCTGGTCATCCCCTGAACTGTGTCCGCAGTCTCTGGTCATCCCCTGAACTGTGTCCGCAGTCTCTGGTCATCCCCTGAACTGTGTCCGCAGTCTCTGGTCATCCCCTGAACTGTGTCCGCAGTCTCTGGTCATCCCCTGAACTGTGTCCGCAGTCTCTGGTCATCCCCTGAACTGTGTCCGCAGTCTCTGGTCATCCCCTGAACTGTGTCCGCAGTCTCTGGTCATCCCCTGAACTGTGTCCGCAGTCTCTGGTCATCCCCTGAACTGTGTCCGCAGTCTCTGGTCATCCCCTGAACTGTGTCCGCAGTCTCTGGTCATCCCCTGAACTGTGTCCGCAGTCTCTGGTCATCCCCTGAACTGTGTCCGCAGTCTCTGGTCATCCCCTGAACTGTGTCCGCAGTCTCTGGTCATCCCCTGAACTGTGTCCGCAGTCTCTGGTCATCCCCTGAACTGTGTCCGCAGTCTCTGGTCATCCCCTGAACTGTGTCCGCAGTCTCTGGTCATCCCCTGAACTGTGTCCGCAGTCTCTGGTCATCCCCTGAACTGTGTCCGCAGTCTCTGGTCATCCCCTGAACTGTGTCCGCAGTCTCTGGTCATCCCCTGAACTGTGTCCGCAGTCTCTGGTCATCCCCTGAACTGTGTCCGCAGTCTCTGGTCATCCCCTGAACTGTGTCCGCAGTCTCTGGTCATCCCCTGAACTGTGTCCGCAGTCTCTGGTCATCCCCTGAACTGTGTCCGCAGTCTCTGGTCATCCCCTGAACTGTGTCCGCAGTCTCTGGTCATCCCCTGAACTGTGTCCGCAGTCTCTGGTCATCCCCTGAACTGTGTCCGCAGTCTCTGGTCATCCCCTGAACTGTGTCCGCAGTCTCTGGTCATCCCCTGAACTGTGTCCGCAGTCTCTGGTCATCCCCTGAACTGTGTCCGCAGTCTCTGGTCATCCCCTGAACTGTGTCCGCAGTCTCTGGTCATCCCCTGAACTGTGTCCGCAGTCTCTGGTCATCCCCTGTACTGTGTCCGCAGTCTCTGGTCATCCCCTGTACTGTGTCCGCAGTCTCTGGTCATCCCCTGTACTGTGTCCGCAGTCTCTGGTCATCCCCTGTACTGTGTCCGCAGTCTCTGGTCATCCCCTGTACTGTGTCCGCAGTCTCTGGTCATCCCCTGTACTGTGTCCGCAGTCTCTGGTCATCCCCTGTACTGTGTCCGCAGTCTCTGGTCATCCCCTGTACTGTGTCCGCAGTCTCTGGTCATCCCCTGTACTGTGTCCGCAGTCTCTGGTCATCCCCTGTACTGTGTCCGCAGTCTCTGGTCATCCCCTGTACTGTGTCCGCAGTCTCTGGTCATCCCCTGTACTGTGTCCGCAGTCTCTGGTCATCCCCTGTACTGTGTCCGCAGTCTCTGGTCATCCCCTGTACTGTGTCCGCAGTCTCTGGTCATCCCCTGTACTGTGTCCGCAGTCTCTGGTCATCCCCTGTACTGTGTCCGCAGTCTCTGGTCATCCCCTGTACTGTGTCCGCAGTCTCTGGTCATCCCCTGTACTGTGTCCGCAGTCTCTGGTCATCCCCTGTACTGTGTCTGCAGTCCATTAGTTCAGAATTTTTTTTTCCTGTTTTCTGCCTCTAAAACCTAGGTGCGTCTTATGGAGCGAAAAATACGGTATATTTTTTGGAAAAAAATACACTTTAATGATTAAAAAAACCAACAATGTATACAGAACTTAAAAATCTCCATGAGTGACTCTTTAAAAAAATTTCTACAGGTTACCAGTGTAAAGTTACAGAGGAGGTCTAGTCCTAGAATTATTGCTCTTGCTCTGACGTTCGTGGCCCTGCCTCACGTGTGGTTTGAACACAGTTTACCTATGTTGGTGTGGCCTACGTATGTGTTCACTCTGTGCGAGCACGGGGAGACGGACACTTTAAACTTTTTTTTTTTTTTTTTTACATTTAATTTTAATTTTTTTTTTACACTGTCCCTTTTTAAAAAAAAAAACAAAAACATTTAATCACTTTTATTCCTATCACAAGTAATGCATTCATCCCTTGTGATAGAAATAATCAGTGACAGGTCCTCTTTATGGAGAGATGTGGGGTCAATAAAATTAAAAAAAAATTATTTTTTTTCTTTTGGCTATAAAAAATATATACTAAACTCAAAGTCATAAATTTAGGCCAAAATGTATTCTGCTACATGTCTTTGGTTAAAAAAAAATCCCAATAAGTGTATATTAATAGCTTTGTGTGAAAGTTATAGCATCTACAAGCTATTGTAAAAATAATGGAATTTACACAGCTTTCACTTTCTGACTGCCTATCACATTTCTTTAGGTGCTAAAATACCAGGACAGTACAAACACCCCCAAATGACCCATTTTTGGAAAGTAGACACCCTAAGCTATCTGCTGAGAGGCATATTGAGTCCATGGAAGATTTTTTTTCCACAAGTGTTTTTTTTTTTTTTTTTTAGACCATTGTCAAATTATATATTGCTCACACAAGCTATGGGTATATGTTGAATTACACCCCAAAATACATTCTGCTACTTCTACCGAGTATGGGGACACCACATGTGTGAGACTTTTTGGGAGCCTAGCCACATACAGGAGCCCGAAATCCAATGACCACTTTGAAAGCCTGAAGGTGGGTAACTTCCTCATTTCACTACCTATCACAGTTTGAGGCCCTGAATTGCAACCATAGCACCAACCCCCCCCCCCCCCCCCATTGACTCCTTTTTGGAAAGTAGACACCCCAAGGAATTTAAAAAGAGGCATGGTGAGTATTTTGCAGATCTAATTTTTTATCACAAGGTTTTGAAATATAATAAAGTTTTCTTTCTTCATTTTCCAAAAACTTGTTGCAACAAACGAGCTCTGCTAAATACTCGCCATGCTTCTTATGTGGTTAAAAAAAGCTATTTTATTGACTCAACATGCCTCTCAGCATATAGTTTGGGGTGTCTACTTTACAAAAAGTGGTCGTTTTGGGGGGTGAGGCCATTTTTAACCACCTGAAGACCAAGCCTTTTCTGACACTTTTTGTTCACATGAGAAAAATCAGTATTTTTTGCTAGGAAACTACATTATATATATATATATTGTTTTTTTTAAAGCAGATACCCTAGTGAATAAAATGGTGGGTGCTGCAATTTTTTTATGTCACATAGAACAATCGCTGTGCAAGTACTAATGCACATTTTTGTGGAAAAAAAAATGTGTTTTTTTTAATGCACAAAAACACAATATATTGGCCAATTTTTTAGTAAAATATAAAAGATGATGGTATGCCGAATAAATTGATACCAAACATGACATACTTTAAAACTGTGCATGCCCTGTGCAATGGCGACAAACTGCATAGAATTTTAATATCCATAGGCAACGCTTTGAAAGCCTTTACAAGCTACCATTTTAGATTTACAGAGGAGGTCTAATACTAGAATTACTGCCCTTGATCTGACGTTTGTGGCGATACCTCACATGCATGGTTCAACACTGTTTACATACTTGCACAGGGTCAACGCTCGTACACGGGTGGGGGGAGGAGCGAGGGTGTTTTTTAAAAATTATTTTTACACTGTCCCTTTCATTTATTTATTTGCTTTCGTTGGCTCACTTTTAATGCTATCACAGGGAATGCAAATATCCCCTATAACTTCAATGGGCATTGTCATGTATTTTTTTGAGAAATATCGGGTCTATCAGATATTTCCTCGGCCCTTATATTATCCAATCTCACCAAGATCGGTGTAATCAGATGCTTTCCCAATTTACAAATGGCGCTGTTTATATCCTGCGAAACTGAAGTGATGAAATGCTCGTAGCTTCCAGTCTCTTAGACTATAGAGATGATTGGCACCATTCCGGTCTCCAATCAGCTCTATGGTCAGCTGACAGAAACACCGGCTGCATTCTCGGGCTCCCCGATGGCACGGGACTGCCCGAGAAGGCCGAGGAAGGCAGCGTGGGGGGCATTTTCTCCCGCTGCTTGTAACAGCAATCCTGAAGCTAATTAACCACTAGGATTGCTTTTACATGAAAGCCGTTCACCGGCCGAAAAAATGATACCAGAATGACATAACCACTCAGACTCCAGTGATGTACTAGTATGTCGCTGGTCCTTGTTGGATGTATATGTTCTTTTTTTTTTTTTTTTTTTTTTTTAACTACGGATTAAAAATCTCATCCAACAGCACTGTACACACCTACTTATGTATATTCTGAGAGCAAGACCCTGTTACTGTCAGAATAAAGAAGTCGGTGCTGTAGCTGAACGACATACTCATTTCTCAAGCAGGCTTTTTCCCCCTTTCTAAGACTGGTATTTACAAGCTGTTGGGGGAAGCCCTGACGTTTAGGTCACACGGTGCCCCATGTGCCAATTCCAAGATTGTACAAATGTCTAAATAGTGGCACTCTTGAATAAAAATTGTCCACATATACAGTAAGTGATCCCTCATATGGAAAAAGGATAACACCAAGCCTCTAACTATCTTGCCACTGCTTCCCATGTAGTCTGGGCATCCGGGTGGCTCCATGAGACTATTTTTTCCCTCGTAAATCCGAAACTTGTATGTATAGCCTGTTGCCCTCTCACAGGTCTTGTGCATCTTGACCCCATATCTGGCACGCTTGCTGGGGAGAAATTGTTTGAATGCAAGGCGGCCAGAAACATTGAGGGACTCATCAATTCAGATGTTTTGCTTGATAGTATAGACATCTGTAAATTTTTGGTTAAGTTGATTACGAGTGGCTGAATTTTGTGCAGCTGGTCAAATTCAGGATCACCCCGAGGACGACAGTGTGTTGTCATTGAAATGTATAAAACACATTCATCTCATATCTACACATTACTCTCATATCTATGCCTGGCCATGGCAGCAAAGAAAACACGGGCATATGATGAATCTGGTCTGTGGACCAATACAACTGCAATTCATCTTTTCATAGTAATGCCCATGTTGAGAGTTAGGCATTGACGTCCATGGGAGGTGCGTTTCGCATTGACGTCCATGGGATTTGTCGAGCCCTGCTTACAAGATGTAGGAGTTGGCTGCACTTTTGTGCAAGGAACCTTACTTAGTTCTTCACCAGGACAAGGTGTTGTCATCTTTTTGTCCAAATCCTAGGGAAAAGGTGCTTCACTCTTTGGATGTTCAATTTTATCTGAAGTCTACAGCTTTGTTTCTACAGTCTGATTCCCTGTTTGTTCTGCCTGAGGGTCTTTGTAAGGTCCAGCTCCTTTGTCTATTTCTAGATGAATGTTAGCTCACTTCTCAGGCTTATGGTATCAAGGGCAAGGGTTATCCTATTCCAATTAAAGCACTATTTACCAGAAGTGTCAGTGCTTCTTGATCCATTCATATCAAGCTTCTGTTTATCAAGTTTGTAAGGCTACTACCTGGTCTTCTATTGATACTCTACCAGGTTGATGTCTATGCCTGTGCGGGCACCAGTTTTGGGCAGAAGATTTTGCTAGAGACGTTTATAGTGGGGTTCCCCCTTTTTCGTGTAGGGATTTTGGGCATCTTGGACTTGTTGCTGTTTTGCCCACCCCTCAAGTTCAGTGCTGTGGGACATCCCAAGAAGTCATGAATGTTAACTCCTCTTTGTCCCCCTGTTGCTTCAGTTTCTCATTGTTTACTGCAAAACTGAGGCTAGGCTGAGCTGGTCGGGCAAGGTTGTTATACTTGACTGAGATTTCTGCCCTTTCTTGGCCAGTGTCAATTTTTCTGAAGTGGCAGCCTAACCAAAGTAGTATTGACTGACTGTGTAGTCCCCTATGTCCCCTAATGTAATCTACAGAAAAGGATTTTACAGGTAAACCTAAGAACCTAACTTTTACTTTTCTAGGCAAAAAAGTTAGCCGCTGCTTATTTATTTTTTCGTATAATAAGTTTCATGTTTGCTTTGACAGGTGGAATCATGGATTATGTAATTTGTCCATTTAATACAGAACACAAGGTCCGAGGAACAGAGCTGCGAATGCACCTAATGATATGTCAGGTATGTGCATTCATCAGATTTCGTTAAAACCAAAATTTGACCTAGTAGTACATTAAAGAAAACACATTTTTATAGTTTTTGTGTAAGTCTGTATACTAGTCCCCCTTCAGTACGTGTTGATGCTATCTATGCAAAGAAGCTGATTAACATTCGGCATACATCCATACTATCCAAACCCACTTATGTAAACCTCCTGAAATTTTAGGAGATGGTCTCATTGCTGAACAATATCATGCTAACTTACAGCAAGATAACCCAGGGTCTTCCAGAGTCCCTGTTTCCACATATCAACAAACTATACTTTTTCACATGTCTACACAAATTGGACATTGTTTATTAAAGCTGTAGTAAAGAGCGCATGCGTGGGTGACATCACCGGTTGCATGCTGTGTAAATATCTCCTAAATGGTGCACGTTTAGGAGGTATTCACTGTACCTACAGGTAAGGTAAAACAACTCATTCAGCTTAAAATAGAAATGTAGGGCAATACATTTATGTATAGATGTAAAAAAACATAAACGCCACCTTTTTTCCAGTTCAATGAATTTTATTTTATTGAGTTTATTAAAATTTTTTACAAAAGTACAACATCCAGGCACATGAATGCAAAAATGGAATACAATGTACAATAAAGGCTGGGCGGCCCGAACACAAAGGTTAGCCATAAGCAAGAGCACATGAGGTTTGCCACCATTCCCATAAAAAAATACAGAAAGTCCCACAACTGGAAGGGAGCAGGGTTCTAGCAGAAAGGGTCTGGTGAAAGAGCCAGAGTAGAAAAAAAGATTCAAAGTCAATGGAAAAATTAGCATGGATGTTGAATTACAGATCTATCTAATCAGAACGAAAGGTTAAAAATCGAAAGCAAAAACAGAAAAGAAAAAAGGGGGAGGGGTTGCTAGGGGCGATGAGAGCAGTGGGTGGTGGGGAGGAAGGAGAAGCCTCAGAATACAACATCGATCCTAGGTCCTCTGTCATGCTCCAGTATAGGAGTAAAAATCAAAGGTGCAATGCCCTGTGGTTAGGCTGTGAATAGTCTATCCACTGGGTCAAAATCTGTAGGAATCTGTCAAAACCTCTAATACGACTGTCAATTTCTCATGGACTATTATGCCATTCAGGTGGGACTTAACTTTCTGAAAAGTAAGCATAGGGGATTTCCAGGAGTGGGCAATAGTTTGGCAGTAAATAGGCAATAAGTTTGGCCTCTTTGCGGTGTACCTCAACTGGGTCCTTTTGTAAATTGCAATTAAGTGGTGTGTTAATCAGCGTTCACACTCCAGGGGTGTGGAAATTTTTGAAAAAACTACTTGTCCAAATTTTTACCAAAACCGTATTTAAATCTGAGCTGCTTTTAGGACTGTCTGGGGCTTTTAAAAACATAAGGGGCTTTATTGCAACTTAAACTTTGAATATTTTTAAATAAAATATGAAATCTGAGGTTGCACCGAGTAAATATCCAACATGTCAAACCTTATATTTGCATGCGCTCGTGAACTGGCGACAAACTTCAGTACCATATATTTCCTATAGGCAATGCTTTTAAAGCCCCTTATTGGTCATCAGCAGAGTGTTACGGAGGAGGTCTGGTACTAGAATTACAGAATTATTGCCCTCATTATGGCATGCGCGGTGGTATGCAATGTGTATTGCAATCAACGTTTTCATGTGTAGGCACCCTGGCGTGTGCTTTTACGTTTGTACGTGTGTATATTTGGGGGGCCATAAATAAAAAATTTCTTTTTTTTTTTTACTTTTTTTCATCACATTGGGGACAAAGTCTCATATGTGATGATTTTTGGTTACAGGTTCTATTTGAGACATCTAGGGTCTAAAAGACCTTGGATGTCTCCCCTGTACGCCACTTTATGTAAAGCAGTGCACGTCGCACTGCATTACATTCTTTCCCGGCCTGGATGGATGAGGACCTGGAAGTGAAGTCACAGCGTCCCTTCCGGGTCAGGACAAGAAGGGGAGGGGAACGGACGTGTCTGCTCTCCTCCCTCCCCTCTACCTTCTGAATCGGTCATAGCAGACAGGGAGGAGGGTTCTGGAACTGTAGTGGGCTGTGTGGAAGCAATTGGGCGGCAGCGCTGCTGCCTAAATGTTTCCACCTGCAGCAGGGCTAAAGGTTAGGAAAAAAAACTACCTCCCTGGTGCCTGAAACTACATGTCCCGAGCACCTTTGGGCAGCTTCACCATATGTGAGCCATTGTGAGTGCAAACTTAGAAATGCGAGCTGGCGCAAAGTACCAGTTCATTTTGACTTTGTAGGAGTTCTCTAAAGCAAATACATTCCTGGAACCTACTTCTTTCTTCTTTTTTTTTTTTTTTTCTTTTTTTCTTTCTGCTTTTTTTTCTTCTTTCTCCTCCCTCCTTCTCCTCCTTCCTTCCTTCTTCCCTTGTCAGGACAATTCTGATTATTTGGAGGAGAGCAGGATGTGTTCTCAGCACAGCTAGAGAACTGACCATGCTGTGCTCTCATACCTAGTGTAGTTCGTTTTTGTATTTTAATTGTATTTTTATTAACTTTTGTAAGCAATTTAACAAGGATTAGAGCAATAGACACGTCCACGCAGGGGCTATCAATGGCACATAAAAAATAAAGAAATCAGTACTGTAACTCCAACAATGCAAGAGGTGCGCCTACGTAGGAGATATTAATAGCACATAAAATATAGAAAGTGATATAATACCAACAGAAATTTCCAGGCAAAGGCAAATATCTATCGCCTTACGTAATCAAACAAAAAAGAGTAAAGAAGGAAGAAGAAAACAAGACCAGAAGCAAGGATCCAGGAACGCCAATACCATATAGTATCATAAACCCAGACTACCCGGGGGGGAGCGTGGGAAAAGCATATGTCAACCACGGCTCCCATATTTTAAAAAAATTTTGTTGGGAGTCATTACGGATACTTGACATCTGTTCATTGAGCATCAGAGTGGTCATACGGTCCCGAATCTCCTGAAGGACAGACGGGCTCTTCCATGCCTGGGCAATTGTTCTAGTGGCCGACAGAAACAGGAAGTAGTGGTGCACTGAAATGAAAATTCTGGTGCTGAAAACGAAAATTCAAAATGCATTTGGCCGAAAACCAAAATGTGCCGTTTTTAAAAATTAATATATATTTTTTGGAAAAAATACACTTTGATTTAAAAAAAAAAACAATATATACCCCAATTGTTTTGTAAAATATGTGAGAGTATGTTACGGCGAGTAAATAGATACCCATCATTTCATGCTTTAAAATTGCGCACGCTCGTGGAATGGCATGAAACTGCGGTACTTAAAAATCTCCATGGGTGATGCTTTAAAAATTTCTACAGGTTAGCAGTGTAAAGTTACAGAGGAGGTCTAGTGCAAGAATTATTGCTCTTGCTCGGACATTTGTGGCAATACCTCACGTGTGTTGTTTGAACACCATTTACATATGTGGGCATGGTCTACATATGCATTCACCACTACATGAGGACGGGGGGCACTTTTAAACTTTTTTTAAAAAATGTTTTTGTTTTTTGCACTGTTCCTTTTTAAAAAAAATTGTAATCGTTTTATTTTTATCACAAGAAGTGCATGCATCCCTTGTGATAAGAATAATTAGTGACAGGTCCTCTTTATGGAGAGATAGGAGGGTCCATAAGACCCCACATCTCTGCTATGCAATGTAAAGCATTAGATCAAAAAAAGCAAAAAAAGAGGCCGTAACATCGCTCCGGTCTTCCAAGGGCATAGATGTGTGGCGGCCATCTTTCCTTCACTCATCTCTATGCCCAGCCCAGGGATCGATGGTTTCCCAGGTAAGACTGAACTGCCGAGTGGCAGACGGGCAAGTGGCGGGGGTTTTTCGGCACCTGTATCAGTGCTTTTTTTCATTACGGCCAACAGCCAAAAGGGGTGTTTTTGGCCAAAACATTTCGGCCACTGGAATTTTGGTGCATCCCTAATAGGAAGCCAACTTCTGCTGATGAGCCAACAGGCCCGGTATGGGACAATGAAGCAAAGCACACCAAGCCTCTCGGCTTATGGAGAGATGGAACAAGGTGTAAAGAAGGCCAAAGACAGGAGACCAAAAACGAAGCAGTCTCGGACATGACCACCATACATGCAACACATCTCCACGATGGCCGCAACCCCGAAAGCAGTGATCACTATAGGCAGGGTTCGCCTAGCCTATATGAGCCGGGACCCAGTACCAATGAAAGAGTACTTTGTATGCCGCCTCCAGCATGGCCGTATTAAATTAACATTTAGCTACAAACGACCAGGGCTTATTTTAGTCCTCCAGATCCACGACCGTCCCCAAGTCGCGCTCCCACTAGACAACATATGATAGAGAATTACGCATTGGGCGCCTATTGAAGGATGCATAGAGTAGGAAAACAAGACCCAGGGGGCCCGGACGCTGTTGGCAAAGTTGTACAAAGGCTGATTTCTGATATGGAAAGGCAAAAGTGCCACGTAGTGAGGTCAACCAGTGCCGCAATTGAAGTTAACGGAGAAATTCTGCCTGAGGGATGTCCTGTGATTCCCGAAGAGGGTTCCAGGTGGGGAAGAATGGAGAGGTCAAAAAGTGTCACACTTGCAAATAACCGTTGGCCACCCACCAAGAGAACGCCCCTGGCTGATCCAAACCCGGTGGAAAAAGAGGATTAGAAAGGGCGACATCAAGATAGTATAGTAGCGTACCGAATCCAACACTCGTAGGCCATGGAGCAAAATGGGACTCAATGTCTTTGGGCGTTGGGCCGGGGGGAGCCATAAAGGTGTCGACGTCGCAACGGGGGGGCAGAGGCAGTTCCAAAGGGACCCAGAGAGGAACATCAGAGGAAGCGTGCAACATAGACAGGGGGGCAATCTGGCTCGCCTGGTAATACTTAGCTACATTATGCACCCCCTCCCTTCAGTCTATGGGTAAAAAGCATGTTTCTGGAGACTATGGGGCATCTGTCAGCCCAGATAAATTGCAAAATCCTCGCCTGAAGTAACCGGAGAAAATGAGAAGGAACCCGTACTGGGAGGGTGCGAAAATAGTACAACAATTTAGGCAGGATAGTCCTTTTCACCGAATTAACCCATCCAATCCAGAACAAGTGTGGGAATTGCCAAAACTGCATAAGGGAGGATACAGCGAAGCAATAGATAATTTGCAGTAAGCAAGGAGCCATAAGTGGGGGTCAGGCGAATGCCCAAGTATTCCAGGGAAGAGGAAGCCCATTTGTAAGGGAAGTGGGATTGCAGGTGTGAAACCAAATCTGAGGCCAAAGTTATATTGAGAGCGACCGTCTTATCCAAATTAATTTGGGAGACCCAAAATCAACGAAAAACACACAAGGACCTGTTGTACGTTTGGGAGCATCGTCAATGTATTGGTAAGAGTCAAGAGGGCATCATCCGCAAAAAGGTTCTACTTAAATTCCTGTCCCGCGTAAGGGACACCCGATATGTTAATCTGCCTGGAGCGCAAGCGCCAGGACAAAGAGCACCAGAGACAAGGGGCATCCCTGTCTCCCTGTCTCCTCCTCTCCAAATGGGAAAGGGATCTGAAAAATACCCTGCCTACTTAGCCGAAGCAGAGGGGGAAGAATACAAGGCCTGGATCCAAGAATGGATAGAATCCCCAAAGCCCTAACAGGACAGCACAAACCTCAGATATTCCCAAGATAAGGAATCAAAGCTTTGTATAGGTCTAAAGACAATATAAATCCCAGAATTGTGCGCTGTTGCAGAAGGTGTATAAGGTGAACAACTTTATGAACATTATCACGCACCTGCCTCCCAGGGACGAATCCCACCTGGTCCCTGTGGACCAGACTCCGCAAATATTTATTGATCCTAAGACTGAAAATCTTGCCCAGTATCTTCAGATCCTCAAGAGGAGAAATGGGCCGAAAGGCTTGCGGTCCATGGATGTCTTCCGTTGTCTTAGGAATCCTTGAGATATGAGCTCTAAGCGTGTCTGGAGAAGGCAAAGAACCCTGTCACAATTCATTAAAATAACCAGCCAAAAAGGGCGCCAGCAGGGTTGCTAATTTCTTGTAAGAGAGACCTGAAAAGACATCAGGACCTGGGGCCATTGTGGACTGTAAAGATTTGATGGCTTAAAGCACTTCTGATACAGTTACACCTGCATTAAGGGCCACCCGTGCCGCTTCGCACAGTCTAGGGAGTCGTAGATCTTGAAAGAATGCTTCCGCCTGAGCTACCGGAAAGGGATCCGGTTTTGTACATAAGCGTGAAAGGAAGTCCACAAAACGTGAGATGACCTGCTGGGGTTTGGAGGTGTAGCCTGCTGCAGGGAGCTGTAACCGGACTGGTTTATGGGGTTTCCCCAGGGAATTGAGTTTCCTAGCCAGCATCAGGCCTGGTTTATTAGCACAGGTATAAAATTTATGTGTGGTCCAATGCAGGGCCCGTTCAGCCTCTGAAGAAGCAATTAAGTCCAATTCTACCGCCAGTGCGTCCCAAGTTTGTTTATGGGCCGCGGATGGGTGCGACTTCCAATGAGCATCCGCTAAGTCTAGCAGAGAGTGAAGGTCTGAAAGACGACACTCCAGCGCCACAGCCAGTTGTATAATGTGACCCCCCACACCGTAGCTTTATGCGCCTCCCACAGGGGTACTGCCGAAGAAACCGATCTCAAGTTCTCCGTAAAATACATTCATATGGAAGAAATCAATGTGCTGGCGAGTGGCCTGGGTGGTCAATAAGGACTCGTTAATGCGCCGGTGAAAAGGGTTCTGTGTCAACCCCGAAAGTGTAAGAAGTAGAACCCAGGGGATCATGGTCCAACCAGTGCGAGGAAGGGATAGCTATCCGCCTGACTAAAGAGACCTGTTGAACATGCATAAATACGTGGTCGATTCTGCAAAAACTATTCTGAGCATTCGAGTAGAACATGAAGTCGCACTCAGTCGGGTGAAGTTGCCTCCAAACGTATGCCAGCCCTGCAGACTGCAGGAGAGAGCACATGCGTTCCTCATGCACTAAGTCGCGAGAAGGGGTTGCCCGCTGAGCACAGTGCCTATCTAGAGCATAATCTAAGATAACATTCGATTCCCCAAAAGCCCTTGGAGTGTCGGGAAATGATGGTACAAAGATGTAAAAAGAATTTGTGCTGAAAGCAATTGGGAGCGTAATAAGAAACAAGTGACCTCCTGATCCCAGATGTTGCCCTGCAGGAGCAAGTACCTGCCTACATTCCACGCACAGGTGAAAGGGAGATTGCGTTTGAAGGCTGTCAGAACACCCCGTCGTTTCTCAGGAGCTGAGGCCGTGTAGAAAGTGGGATAATGAGGTGATAGATACCGTGGGGCGGACGACTGGGAAAACCTGGTTTTCTGCAAGCATACCACGTCAATTTGTTGCGAATTCAGGTGATGAAAAACTTTAGACCGCTTCTGAGGCAAATTTATGCCTTGGATATTTTGTGAATGTACTTTCAAAGGGGGCAAAGCCATGGTGAGATCAGTGTAATCCGCACAGCAGAAAAGGCATAGGTCGGCCAACAATTTCCACTCCCAAGGATGGTCGGTCCATGGTGTCCCGAAACCCTGCAGAAACCAAGACCAGAAAAGCCAGAAAAAAACGAGAAGACAGAAAAGAGAGTAAATATTGTCCAGTCCTTTTTTTTTTTTTTTTTCCCTATAGAACAAACAAATGCAAGATGCACAGGCGATCAATTACCACTAAAAGAAAGCTCAATTCGTGAGAAAAATACATTAATTTAATTTGGGTGCACGGTTGCATGACCGTGCAATTGTCAAAGTAACGCAGAGCCGTTACACAAAAAATGGTCTGGTCGGGAAGGGGGGTAAATCCTCTGG
Organism: Staurois parvus; assembly: GCF_062004578.1. Lineage (NCBI taxonomy): Eukaryota > Metazoa > Chordata > Amphibia > Anura > Ranidae > Staurois > Staurois parvus. Next base: position 4,062,018 of record NW_028318358.1, read on the forward strand.
AGGGGAAGTGGTTTAAAGTGAAAAAAAAAAATTTTGAGCCTCCCCACATACGCAGACGTTTCTGGCCAAGTGCATCCTGAATTTTTGGTTTCAGCACCATTTTGGTCCACCACTATTTTGCAAAACTTTTCCTGAATATAGGGATATTGGTGGATCCGTTTCTTTGTATGGGAGTGGCCAGTTTTTTTCAGTGAGCCACTGAAGATGCTTTGTCCCTATTTGTAGATAATTTGTAGATAATTCTATATGTATGGTACTGTATAGTACCTCATAGGCAGAAGGTTGCCCAGGATTGATGACAGAACCACCATGTATGAAATAGACAAAACATTGATATGAAATGGGCTCATTAACCACTTGCTCGTCAGAGGATATACCCCCCCCCCCCTCCTGACCAGGCCATTTTTTTGCAATACAGTGCTGCGTTACTTTAACCACTTGTCTACCGAGCACTTATACCCCCTTCCTTACCAGGCCAATTTTCAGCTTTCAGCGCTGTCGCACTTTGACAATTGCGTGGTCATGCAACATTGTACCCATATGAAATTTTTATTTCTCACAAATAGAGCTTTCTTTTGATGGTATTTACTTGCTGTTGGTGGTTTTACTGTTTGCGCTATAAACATAGAGCAAAAAATGTGAAGAAGAAAAAATTTGTTTCCATTAAATTTTGCAAACAGGTAATTTTTCTCCTTCACTGATGTGTGTTGATGAGGCGGCACTGCGGGGCACTGACTGGCGGCACTGCGGGGCACTGACTGGCGGCACTGCGGGGCACTGACTGGCGGCACTGCGGGGCACTGACTGGCGGCACTGCGGGGCACTGACTGGCGGCACTGCGGGGCACTGACTGGCGGCACTGCGGGGCACTGACTGGCGGCACTGCGGGGCACTGACTGGCGGCACTGCGGGGCACTGACTGGCGGCACTGCGGGGCACTGACTGGCGGCACTGCGGGGCACTGACTGGCGGCACTGCGGGGCACTGACTGGCGGCACTGCGGGGCACTGATCATTAGGGCACTGATCATTAGGGCACTGATCATTAGGGCACTGATCATTAGGGCACTGATCATTAGGGCACTGATCATTAGGGCACTGATCATTAGGGCACTGATCATTAGGGCACTGATCATCCGTGCCCTGATGATTGGTGTCGATCACTGCTCTGACAACTGCCGGTTCTCGGCAGTACTTTCCTCGCGCTCTGACAGCGTGAGGAAAGTGCAGCCGAGAACCGGCAATTGCATTTCCCTGTGATCAGCGTGTGATTGGCCTTTTACCACATCACGTGATCAGCTGTGTCCGTAGGACACAGCGATCACAGAAATTGCTGGGTGCGTGCCCCCGGGGGCACGTAGGAGAGCGCGTTCTGGGAGGACGTCATATGACGCCCTCCCAGAAGTGGCCGGCCGCAGTGCAGGCGTCATTCGGCTATCTGCGGTTGGCAATTGGTTAACTGACAATTGCATGGTCATGCAACGCTGCACCCAAATCAAATTTGTCCTTTTTTTTTTCCCCACAAACAGAGCTTTTTTTTTGGTATTTGATCACTTGTGCGGTTTTTTTATTTTTTGCACTATATACAAAAAAGGGTTAACTTTTTTTTTTATATTTACATGCTGCTGTATATTTCTCTCCTGTGCAGAGATATACACAGCAGCATGATCTTGCTGGGAGGAGAGACCCCTGTGTTTACTCACTGTCAGTGTTACTCGACGATCGCCGAGTTCCAGTGCGAAATCTCTGTCTGGGACCCGGTGATCTACATTTGTATTCATCAATGGTGGCGCACGCGCCCCCTACCCGGAAATGCAATACATGTATATGTGTTTTTGAGCCGCCCTGTAGCAGTATTTCTGCTATAGGACGGAGGGGAAGCATTAAAGTGCAGTAGTGCCGCACTCCTCTTAATACTGTAAATGTGCTGATATGATAAATACCAAATACCAAAAATTGACTCTGACAATATTATTGTATGGATTTTTTTACACTGTTAATTTGATTAATTTATGTCTAGTTTTGGGTGTCCACTGTTAATCTCAGTGGAATAGGAAAAGTGTATCACTAATGCACGTTAATGGGAAATTAAGTAATATTACCAATGAATTGTTTATTATATTTTAGTGTACTGTTTGTGGGATCGCATCACAACACACATGTATTTAGTTTTTTTTTTTGGTATTTATTTATCATATCAGCACATTGAGTATTAAGAGGAGCGTGGCACTACTGCACTTTAATGTTTTTTATATCACACATGGTTAAGAGTATGTGTGTCAGCGCTAGCAAACCTTAGTAGTATCTGTAATCACAATTAATTCCAGTGGCTCACAAGCACTGTACTATTATTACGCGGAGGGGAAGCAGTTAGGTATGTACAATATTCATTGTAACCAATTTCTGTTTTTGAATACAGTAAACTTTAACTTGTGAGAAGGCTATTTTTTTTTTTATTTCCCCCTTTGTGAAGCTGACTTACCTGTAAGATTTATTGTTTGTTTGATTTTAGAGCAAACGAGAAAAGCAACAGGACGGGGTGGTGGGTCAACCAGCCTCAAAGCAGAAAACAAAATGGATAGCCATGTCTCTTAAACGGGAAAAAGAAGAGGAGGAGAGGAGGCTGGAGCAAGAAATAAATGTCTATGGTATTTATTTATTCTCATTTTGCTGGTGTTTTGATATTTAAATCGCAATCATCTGGTTATTTGTATGTAATGATAAAAAGTCTAACACCATGCTCTGCTGTAACGTATGCTGCATGACCAAAAAAGCGTGTATATGTGTATACATTTTTTTCATTTATTTATTTTGGACCTATGGCTATGTGCAGGGTGTCAAGCTCTTTGCCATAGAGGCATCTCATAAGACCCCTTTCAGACTGGGCGGACCCGCCAGCAGATCAGTTTCCACAGCAGGGGATCTCTCTCTGAGTAAGCAGTTGACAGGTCTGTGTCCGCTCTGCTGCTGTAGAGTGGACGCAGACAAAAGCCTGCCTTTTTTTATGGGGACAGTTGGATGGAAATGGACTGCCTGTCCGCTTCCACCTGTCATCTGGTCTGATCCGCCAGATGGATGGGGAATGGATCCTGACCCATCTGTTTTTGGCATACAGGATCAGTTGCCGGTGGGTGTTAGTGGATATTTGTCCACAAACACGCTGGTCCATAGAGGGGCATTATTGTGGCATGGTCATGGTAGAATGTTAAAAAAGTAGCAGCTTAAGGATGCATAGACAGGATTCAAAATTCAGGAGTGATTGCAGAGGTTGTTGGGTGTCAGTGCAGGGAGACAAGCCCCTCCGTGTATGAGCATGAAAAGTAAATTCAGGGGTTGATGGTTTTTAATTGCGGGGATCCAGAGAATACAACCCATGTGGTCCATGTGGCAATATACAGTATGTGGAGTGTCTTTCATGTCAGTCTACCAGTTCTTCATGTGCTTTAGGTCAACTATACCCTGTTCCAAATTATGCAAATTTCTATTTAAGTGTCACAAAGATTAAAAAATTTGTTTTTCAGTTTAACCCATGGATGGCATTGTGTCTCAGGGCTCTTTTGATCACTGAAAACCATCTCGGACACCTGTGATAATTAGATTGGCAGGTGAGCCCAATTTAAGGAAAAACTACTAAAGGAGGGTGTTCCACATTTATTAAGCAGAGCTCCATTTTCAAGCAATATGGGGAAGAAAAAGGATCTCTGCTGCCGAAAAGAGTGAAATAGTTCAATGCCTTGGACGAAGTATGAAAACATTAGATATTTCACGAAAACTTAAGCGTGATCATCGCACTATTAAGAGATTTGTGGCTAATTCTGAGCACAGATGGGTTTGTGCAGATAAAAGCACATTGAGGAAGATTTCTGCCAGATCCATGCATCTGATCAAGAGAGCAGCTGCTAAAATACCATTACATAGCAGGAAACAGATATTTTAAGCTGAAGGTGCCTCTGGAGTCCCACGAACATCAAGGTGTAGAGTCCTCCAGAGTCTTGCAAATGTGCATAAACCTTCTATTTGGCCACCACTAACCAATGCTCGCAAGCAGAAACGACTGCATTGGGCAGAAAAATACATGAAGACTAATGTTCAAACAGTCCTGTTCACTGATGTGTGCCGTGCAACCCTGGATGGTCCAGATGGATGGAGTAGTGGTTGGTGGATGGCCACTCTGTTCCAACAAGGCTGCGACGTCAGCAAGGCGGTGGTGGAGTCGTGTTTTGAGCTGGAATCATGGGAACAGAGCTGGTCGGCCCCATTAGGGTCCCCGAAGGTGTAAAGATGACCTCTGCAAAGTATGTGAAGTTTGACTGACCACTTTCTTCCCTGGTACAGAAGGAAGAACTATGCTTTCTGTAATAAAATCATCTTCATGCATGACAGTGCACCATCTCATGCTGCAAAGAATACCTCTCCATCAATGGCTGCTTTGGGGATAAAAGGAGAGAGTCATGGTGTGGCCTCCATCCTCCACTGACCTCAATCCTATTGAGAACCTTTGGAGCATCCTCAAGCAAAAGATCTATGAGGGTGGGAGGCAGTTTACATCCAAACAGCAGCTCTGGGAGGCTATTCTGACATCTTGCAAACAAATTCAAGCAGAAACTGTCCAAAAACTCACAAGTTCAATGGATGCAAGACTTGTGAAGCTGCTATCAAATAAGGGGTCTTTCTTATTATTATTATTTAGGTAAATGAGAAAAATATCATTTGCATAATAATTTGGAACAGGGTGTAGATCCTGTATACCATTCTGCCATTGTAAAAGAGGATGTGAACTTCCAATTTCTAGGAATTAATTTGCTTTCAGCAAAGAGGGAGTGGCAGAGCAAGTCTTTCTTTGCTGTAGAGATGTAGCCTGGAAGTATGGTGAGAGACACAGGTATGTAACTAGTAGTGGTGTACCAATGTTTTGGCCGAAAACACCCCTATCGGTCAATATGAAAAAAAGCACGGATACAGGTGCCGAAAAAACCCTTCGCCGCCGTAGCCCGCCTACTGCTGCCGCCACCGGCCGGCGCTTGAAAGTTCTCAGCTTTACCATCGAATGATCCCGGCACTGGGCATAGGGATTAGTGAAGAAAAGATGGCCTCCACTCATATCTATGCCCTTGGAGGACCAGAGCGATGTCACTTCTGGGTCCAGGCTTTTATTTTTAAAGCACTAGATCTGATGCTTTACATTGCAGAGGAGAGATGTGGGGTCTTATTGACCCCATATCTCCTTAAAGCGGACCCATCACTATTTCTATCACAAGGGATGCATGCGTTCTTTGTGATAAGAATAGAAGTGATTAAAAAAAATTTTTTTTAAAGGGACAGTGCAAAAAATACCCCAAAAACATTAAATTATTAAAAAAGTTTTAAAGTGCCCGCATGTAGTGGTGACCGCATACGTAGGCCACACCCATATATGTAAGCGGTGTTCAAACCACACACATGAGGCATCGCCACGAACGTGGGAGCAAGAGCAATAATTCTTGCACTAGACCTCCTCTGTAACTTTACACTACTAACCTGTAGAACTTTTTAAAGCATCACCCATGGAGATTAAGTACTGCAGTTTGACACCATTGCACGAGTGTGCGCAATTTTAAAGCGTGACATGTTGTGTATCTGTTTACTTGCGATAATATCCTCTTTCATATTTTACAAAAATTGGGGTATATATTGTGTTTTTTCCCAGAAAATATATATTCATTTTTAAACACTGCGCATTTCGGTTTTCGGCCAAGTGCATTTTGAATTTTCATTTCGGTGCACCACTAGTAACAAAATAAATCCTTTAAATAGAGCGGTCACTTCTTTATAAAGGTACAGTGGTACTCTCACAAATTGTAGTACCTACCTTTTATAGCATAAAACACAGTAAAATCGACTATCCTCAAACAAGGACTCGTTCATGGAAATTAGTTATTTAGGCAAAACAGACTGCACTTTGAAAAAATAGCACATAGCAGAAGAAAACTTGAAATAACTTTCCAGTCTTGGGGAATCCCTGCTAAAAATTACTATATCTACAACTCATGATACATTACTGTGATGACTTACCCCCTTACAGATCGCTAAAAAGATCAGTGATGTCAATGGGAACTTATCTGAGAGGCAGAAAAAGCTCAAGGAACCCCTTACAGCCTCTGGAGGAACTCTAGGGTTTCATGGAACCCTAGTTGAGTAACCCTGGCACATGGGCTAGCTGCCTTTCAGCATTACAATTTGTCCACCGGCTAGAGCATTTTGGTATATAGTAAATGAGTATTTGATAACAATGTGCCACACTCTACAACTGCAGTTCAGCTAGCACAAATAGGTTGAACAGAATTATGTTGTGCCACAGAAGTATAAAAATATTCAACAGTAATGAGTGTTTTTGTTTTCATTTTTTTTTTTCTGAAGCAAATGACATAAGTCTATTCAAACTATTTTTAACCACTTCAACTTTGGAAGGTCACCCCCCCCCCCTTCCTGGCCAGGCCATTTTTTTGCTATTCAGCACTACTGTGCTATGGTCATGCACCGCTGTACCCAAACGAAAGTTATGTCCTTGTTTTCCACACACATACAGCTTTATTTTGGTGGTATCAGATCACCACAGTGTTTTTTTTTTTATTTTTTTGATATAAATGAAAAAAAGACCAAAAATGTTGAAAAATTACTACAAACTCTCGCAGGACCCTTTTTCATAATTGCACTCAAAATACAACGCATATGGATCACATCTCTTGGAACCACCTCAATAGGAACACAAAATATCTCCTGCCATGGGAATCTGTAAGTTTTTCAAATTGAATCCAGAATCTCATAAGTGTGAACCAGGGCGGCTCCATTCACACCTGGGCGTTTTGAGATTGCAGCAGAATTGCTGTGATCGCAAAACTGATGCTCAGCTGCCATTAGTTTCAATGGCTTCTTAAACGTGGTGTGGTTTTGCCATGATTGTCATGTGGAAAATCACATTGTGTGATGACTGAGCGCTGACAACACATGCTATGCTTTAAACAAAAAACAAAAACTTTTCAGCTGGCTTCTAGATTTGTAAATTTGGCGAGCCTTGTTACACGCAGGTGTAAGAGAAGTCTATAGCAGAAAGGGCCCTCCCTTGTGCGACAACCTTGCTGGTGGTAATATAGGCCACAATATAACCTCCTCAAATCAGTTTCCTTATGGGACTAGATATCACAACAGTACCTTCCTGGGGTCGTCTGGTCGCAGCAAATATTACAGAGGCAACACAAACGCATACCTTTCCTTGTGGGGGTGATAGCAGATTTGTGTAACCAGTGCACTATTGTTTCCTGGTACTGTGACCTCTCGGCTGACTGAGACAGATATTTTCAGCAAAGGTCCTGATTTACATGTCTGTAGGCCTGTCTCATTGATGGCAGAAAAGAGGCTGTAGGGGGTAAGGGAAGCAATATACCCCATTTCATGTAGGGAGGACGCACACCCCAATTTATTTGTCCTGGACTTCTGTTGTGTTATTCTCAAGCCTTTTTACACTATTATCCTTCAATTTGCTGTAGCATGAGGCTTCTGAGTAAGGCCCCTTTCACGCTGGGCAGACTCCACTTGCATAGCTGAGTATCTCTCCACTGATCCCCCATTGAGTGGAGAAGAGCAAACTCATGACAGGTCCTTGTCCTTTTCTTCGCTTATGCACAGTGGCCACAGACATAATTCGCTCTGTTATATGGGCAGATGTAAATGGACCGGCTGTCCGTTTACACCTGACTACCATCCGATCCACCCAAAGGAGAGAAACGGATCTCCTATTTTTAAATGGATTGGAGGTAGGTCAGTGTAAATGAACAGAAGTCTGTTTACATCCACCACTCCTTAGAGGAGAATGGAGGGTCCAATGGGGTCCGCATGAAAAATGCACAGGCGGACCCGATCGGGACCGATTGTGTGAAAGGGTCTTGAGATGGTAGTCTTCTTCTTGGCATGTCCAACGAAATGTCTTTAGGGTATGGAACTGGAGATCATCTTGTGCTGGTATTTATAATCCAAACACTGCATCCCCGATTGGTGGATATTTTCACAAATACTGAGAGATGGTAAAATTGTTCCTCCTTCTATTCTGGAGGATCCCGACGACGGATGCCTCCCTCGTGGATTGAGGTGGAGTCCTGGACAATTCATGGTCTAAAGAGTTTTGTCACCACAGGAGAGGTCATTGCCTGTCAACATCCTTGAATTGAGGGTTTTTTCATCTTGGCGTACTGCGCTTGATGGTGCATCTAAGGAGTTGCCCTGTAGCATCTAATCGGACAATGTCACAGTGGTGGTATGTGTTTTTCATCCAAGTGGCCCCAGTAGCTGGGCTGCTCAAGGGAAGGGAGTTTTCATCATATATTGGGCAGACCTTAATGTTCCCGCACTGCATGCATTTTAGCTGTTAAGGTTTGCGAGACAGGTTTTCTCAGCTGTCAACATCTGCCTCCAGGAGAGTGGGCTCTTCATCCAGTGAAATATGGTGAGCACTGAGGGTGTGGTTCCCCGGATGTGGATCTTCTGGTATCTAGGTTCAGTGATCTACTGGATGGGTTTGGCCTCAGAGTCAAAAATCTTTGAGAATTTGTGGTGACATCATGGGACCCGTTCTCTTTAATTTCTTGTCGTTATCGCTCCTACCTCACCTGCTTCACTGGATTAGGGTGGAAGGTATTCCAATGATTCTAACCCTGGTCTTTGCCCAGGAGAACTTGGTGCTCTGAAATGGTGAGCATGTCAATCCTTGGATCTTCTTTATTGTCCCATCCTTTTGGCTTGAGGTCCAGTCCTCATTCCTTTTTTTTTTTTTTTATAGTTGCTGACCTGACCACTTTCTGATCGGGCCATAGCCGAAAGACAGCTGCAGCGTGGTTAGCAGTTTCAGGGAGGGCATCTATTGATGTCCTCTGCTTATCAGGAGTGCTCTGTGATTGCTGTATCCTTCAGACACAGCTGATCACAGAGAGGTAAAGGCCAATCACAGCGGCACTTTATCATGTGATCAGCTGTGTCCACATCAGTGTGGCCGCATCCGTTCCGCCCATCAGTGTGGCCGCATCCGTTCCGCCCATCAGTGTCATCTTTTTTTCGTTTAAGCAGAAAGTAAAAAACCCAATAGTGATCAAATACCATCAAAAGAAAGTTCTAGCTGTCTCAAAAAATGGTAAAAATTTCATATGGGTACAGTGTTGCATGACTGCGCAAGTGTGATTCAAAGTGTGACAGCACTGAAAGATGAAAATTGGCCTGGGCAAGAAGGGGGTGAAAGTGCCCAGTAGACATGTGATTCAGACATTTTGTTATCTTTCTCTCCATGTCACACATAATGGAGGACAAAGCAAGGCTTCACACTTTGGATGTGGTTTGTGCTCCTAGCACTAGTGTAGTTGACTGCTTCAGTTCGGCATTCAAATTCCCTTTTTGTGTTTCAGAAAAGCCCAAGGAATGGGCATGTAGTTTCTAGGCATACCTGTTCTCATGGGATCCGTCTGCTTATTATGTAGGTTTACAGTCGCATGTTTCACCTGACTTCTCATTTACCAGGAGTGTGGGTACTTCCTGAGCTATACGACATCAGATTTCAGTAGCTCAAAGTTTTGTATTGTTTCTTCCTGGTATTTGGTTCATACTTTTGCTAAATATTACCATGTGAATGTGAGTGCAGTTGAGGATGCTACCTTTTGATCTATTTTTGCTGCGGTTTGTGGTTCTAACCTATTTTGGTTTAATTGTTTGTGGCCAGATGGCTTGTTGCTGTGTTGCCCTCTCCTAATATTTATTGCTTTTGGACATCCCTATTATAATGACTAATGAAGATGCTTTGTGTCCCGTGATGTATGATTTAAAGAAAATTAGATTTTTGGTTTACCTGTAAAATAATTTTCTTGGAGTACATCACAGGACACAGCATCATTATCCATTAAAATAGGGTTATGTTGCCACCTTCAGGTGACTGGACAATGGCAAGAAAAAATAAAAACAAGACAAGAAGTTCTCTTACAGGCAAGCCTTCAGTTTTTGTAGAAAGTCATGAATCACAAAAAGAAAAGGGTTTAAGTCCCCTTGTCCCATTATGTACTCCAAGAAAAGGATTTTGCAGGTAAACCAAAAATTCCAATTTTCTTTAATTGTACATCACAGGACACAAAGCATCTCTATTAGTCATTACAAATTAGTCAAAAATACCATTATATCCTTGCGGGCAAAGCTACCAGCGTGTGAGAATCTTGTAGCTTTTTTTCCCTGAGCTGCTGACAATATGCAACGACGATCTGCTTTGTGGGTCAGTATAAACGCTTAATGTAGTCCATTCGCTGAGAACGTTTGGCCCAAATCCTTCCCCCATGCCAAACAAAAAATTGATATAAACAGTAATGACCTGTCCAAAGCCTTTCCTTTAAAAGGTTAGGACCTACAGTATATGCTTTCTTCACAAGCCATTTGTTTGTAGTTTTGTTAAAATGCAAGTTTGCTGGAAGCAGTAAGTATACTGCCAAGCTATAACCATAAATAGGTTGCTTTTTACAGCAAAGGCTTTCATTTTATTTTCAATGAGATTTCCCACCTTCCTAGTGGGACAGAGAGTTTGTTAAAAGGTTCTACCCTACCACACAACCTTAGTGCCTTCTTGACCCAAGAGAATCAGATATATAGCCATATACTGTAGTAATCCCAATTACTACAGTGACTGCCCCTTAGTTATATTAACCCCCTGCTGTACCAGAAGACTTCATATTAGAAGATTGATTTGCGTACATAAATACAAAACTTGGGCTTTCAGGGAAGTTTCACACAATCTACATTGCCTTGACCTAGGTACACAGAGCCTCTGGCGTTTCCTCAGTTGTTGGAGGTGGTTAAATTTTCTTTGCATCACAGCAGATTGCACAAGAAAGATTATTGGAATAGTTTTCGGCTCCATTGGTGTTTACAAAGATGCTTATCCTAGTCTAGCCAGACTTTATCCTGCCACAGGAGAAGTTGACAAGACTTTGGTCTCAGCTTTTTAAAGTCCCAACGTTGATCTACTCTGAGGAGTTGTTTGAGAGGTCTAGATCAGATGGTGTCCTCCAGCGATCTTCTGGCTTTTAACATTGCATCTGTTTTTACTACAGCTCCACCTAGCTAACCTCCCGGTTTCTACCCCATGTGTTGGAATGCAACATAACAAGCAAAAAGTCTGTTTGCTGAGCTGCTGTTAGCAAACCCCTAATGCAGACCATGATTTTACATGTGTAGTCTGTGACCTGAAAGTGGTTGCAAATACTCAAAATTTACATTAATATATCACAAAAACCTTCAAAATAATGACGTTCCAAGTTTGGATGCTTTCTGTGATCCCATTTGTAAAAATCTGAAAGCATTCAAAAACACCGATCTTGGTGTTTTGATTGCTTTCAAGTGCAGAGTAGGGATTTGGGGTCTCATAGACCCCAGATCCCTCCATAAAAATACCTGTTGTTATGGGTCTATTGCTGTCACGGGATGTTTTCATTCTTTGTGACACCAATAAAAGTGATCCAAAAAAAATTTAGTGACACTGTCAAAATAAAAAACTGTAAAAATAAAAAAATGAATTTGAAATAAAAAATAAAGTGCCCCTGCCCCACCCTGCTCACATGCAAAGACGAATTCATGCGTCAATCATGCACGCAAACAGCAATCGTCCCACACGTGAGGTATCGCTGTGATCGCCAGATCATGGGCAGTAATTCTAGCACTAGACATCCTCTGTAAATCTAAAATGGTAACCTGTAAAGGCTTCTAAAGCATCGCCTTGTAAAATTGACTCCGTTTATCGCCATTGCATGACATGCTTGGTATCTATTTACTCAGTATAACATCTTCTATATTTAAAAAAAAATAGGTTATATTTTGTGTTTTCGCAATAAAATTCAAAAAATTAATTTTTTCCACAAATTGCATTTAAAAAAAATCACTGCAAGTACTGTGTGACGTAAAAAAAATGCAAAAACCAATTTATTCTCTAGGGCCTCTGCTTTAAATATGTTTGTGGGTTTTAAGACCTTTTCTAGCAACCCCCCCCCCCTTCCTGATTTTAAAATGTAAACAAAAGGTCCCAGAAATGGTTTGGGGCTGAAGGGGTTAATTACAGCCTTCTAGTCTGTTGGGATGTGTCTCTACTAACTTTGCACATTAGACTTTGCAGAACTGCTCATGTTAAGTCAAATTGCCGTCTTCAAATCACTCCACAGATTTTCAATGGGGTTTAAGCCTTGGCTCTGACTAGGCCATGCAAAGACTTTTTTCTGATGCAACCACTGTGTGGTCATTTTTGCTGTGTGCTTTGGGTCATTGTCATGTTGGAAGGTAAACCCACTTTCCATTGATAAATTTCTGACAGAGAGCACTATATTTTCCTTGAGAATTGGACAGTATTTTGCCCCATCCATTTTTCCTTTTAATCCTGACAAGTACTCCAGTTGCTGCTGCAGAGAAACACCCCCATAACAGGTTATCACCTGTATGTTGATGGTGAGCTGTATTGGATTTTCACCAGACATTTTGTTTAGTGTTGAGGCCATATAATTCAAATTTAATTGGTGTAGAAACTGTGTGCCTTCTCTTATCTCTTATCATCCAAGGACAAATAAGTCTACATAGACCGTCCTTACAAAAATTGTGTATCCACTAAAAAATGTTAATAACTATGTCAACCATGCAGTGAACCAGCATTTAAAGTGAAATATTAGCTGCCCCTTAAAGTGCAAAATCACTTGTGATCATGTGTTTAAAGTAAGGTGTGGCACTTCACATGTATTCTCAAACAATAGTCATTTGACTACAATACAAAAAATAAACACATAGTGTTATATATAAAGCAGAAAGTCCCACACCGGAATTGTGGATCATAAACAATACGTAGTCTCCTAGCGCCCAATAAATTGCTTCATGCAAATCCTCTTTGTGCTCCACCGCCAATATATTGCACTCGCCAACCATCCATGACCCCTTATTTAAAAGGTCTAATGCACTTTCTGTCCCCAAGGATTTAGAATTTCAGTGGTTCTCCTCTCAACATTCTCCCAATTTAATTCCGCAGTTCAGGGACATAATAAATCAGGAGGAGAAATTTCTCATGGTGTAGTAAATTTATTGTAAAATGGATAAAAAAAAATACACTCACATTAGTCGGTGCCCAATCCTCAGCACTAATACACTCAGCTCTGTACCGCTGTCGCCGCTCGTGCACTAGAGCCGGAGTGCGCTCCATTGACCGGAAACAGATGTGACGTCAACGGAGCTGCATGTGGCTGCACGCAACACTCTGCCTCTACATGGTTCGCCAATCTGGCATCCTCAGGAAGCTCACGTCTGCCATTTTTCCTGGCTCTTTTGTACCGTGCCCGATTTTCCTATTGAGTAATACTACAAAGGCTACCATATTATGGCAGCTATCTGGGATACAATTTATGAAGAAAGATGTATCCTTTAGATTGTAAGCTCCACGAACAGGGCCCTCATATTCCTTCTGCACTGTAATGTATTGTAATTGTACTGTCTCCCTTATACTGTAAAGGGCTGCGCAAACTGTTGGCGCTATATAAATACTGTATATTAATAATAATGTATTGAGAAATACTCGCCAATCTTACTTAATGACCACTCTCTAAAAAAAAGATTTTTTTCTGGGGCTTAGGAATATAATAGCAAAGAATGTAATAAACCCTCCCAGAAAACGGGCAACCTTCTTGTAGAGAGAGGGCTTTTACAGACGTAAAAGATGTAGAGCATGTAAAATAACAAAGGATAAAAATAGAATGTCAGAATTTTTCTCCAATGAGGGGGGAAAAAATATGAGATCAACAATTTCCTAAGGTGATGGCAGATATGTCAGCTATCTGCTAACTTGCCCATGCGGCCTACATAATGTAGGCCGCACAACTAGAAAGGTACCTAAGAGTGGGAGAGCATTTAACCAACATCAAAAATGGTTTTAAAAAGCATAGTGTATCAAACCGTTTTAGGCTGGTACACAATAAGGAGCCTACACCTATGTCTTTGTATGGTATTGATAGTCACCAAGCATTGGAGAGGAAGCGATTTAGTTAAAGCAGAGCTCCACCCAAAAGTGCAAGTTCCGCTTTAAGTCTTTGTTCCCCGCTCCCCATTAAGGATTGGCACCTTTAGGGAGTGGGGGGAGGGGGAGCGGGCACCCACTAAAGAGATTGGAAGCAGATGTTGTCGCCCCCCCGTAGTCTTCTGGAACACTTGACAGGTTCCAGAATACTATGGGGCCATTCACAAAGTGCAGGGGCCATTCACAAAGTGCAGTGGGCACCCAGCTGTGAAGCAGCAAGCTGTCACAGCCGGGTGCCCACACTGAAGATGCTGGCGCCAGGGAGAGAAGACAACTGGAGAAACCACCTGTAGTGAGGACACCGCTGGACCAAGGGACAGGTAAGTGGCTGTATTTTAAAAGTCAGCAGCTACAGTTTTTGTAGCTGCTGACTTATTTTTTTTTTCACCTGGAACTCTGCTTTTAAGGAAATTTCTGAAAATGAAACGAAATGGATATTTGAACTTAACTCTTTGGTACCAAATGGGTTAAAAATAGATATTAACCTTTTAACTGTTTTTTAACCAATTTTTAGGGCAGGACACCATCCATAGGTGCATAATTTTGTTTACCTGGGTATTCCATCTCCATGCTGACTAAATGGGGACCACTGGTTAGGATAAATAATATATTGCCTATAAGGGAATAAGATAAGAGGAAAGAGGTGTAGAAAGTTTTCTTTTGAAAAGCTTGCAATGTGTTCTTAATTTTGCCCACTAGATGACACCTGAATCATGAAGGGATTTAAATTTTAAAAAGAGGGGGGCATAAAAAGATTTTGGTAATCCTTATAAAATCTTTTAATCAGTATTGTATAAATTTTAATTGGCATTATGTAAATTATTTAGAAATTTTGTATGTTTTATATTGGGATTCACACCTTGGCTAAAATCCACTGATATGACTTTAATTAGTTAATAAATTGTATCCTGGATAGCTGCCATAACATGGTAGCCTCTGTAGTATTAACCTCCTAGGAAAATCGGGCACAGTATAAAGGAGCCAGGGAAAATGGCGGACGTGATCTTCCTGAGGATGCCAGATTGGCAAAACATATAGAGACACTGTGTTGCATTCAGCCACATCCAGATCCATTGACATCACATCCGTTCCCAGTCAGTGGAACAGTGTATTTTTCTTATTTTTATCCATTTTACAATAAATTTACTAAAGACATTTCTCCTGATTTAATGATGACCCTGAATTGCGGAATTAAATCAGGAGAATGTTGCGAGGAGGTCCACTGGGAAAACAGCGCATTAGGCCTACTTTTAAATAAGGGGTCATGGATGGTTGGTGAGTGCACTATATTGTCATATGGTGGTGGAGGGCAAAGGATTTGCATATAGCAATTTACTGGGCACTAGAAAATTGTGTATTGTTTCTGATTCACAATTTTGGTGTGGAACATTTTTAACACTGTTTAATAGTATTTTGACTACAATACAAAAAATATTGTTTGAGTATGCATGTCAAACGCCACACCTTACTTTAAATATATAATTCAATTTTAGTTTCATCTGACCAGGATACCTTTTTCCATGTGACCTCAGAATCTTCAAGGTGCGTTTTGGCAAAGCTCTGTTGTGACTGCCTTTCTTGAGAAGTGGCTTTTTTTTCTTGCAACCCTCCCATACAAGCCACATTTGTGGAGAATTTGTGATATTGTTGTCACATGCACACAATGACCGGTCTGTCATCAATTTCTGCAACTGCTTCAGAGTTGCTGTAGGCCTCTTGGTTTCCTCTCTGACCATTTTCCTCTTGGCTCTTTCATCCAGTTTGGAGTGACGTCCTGATCCAGGGAGGGTTTGTGTGTTGTACCAAATACCTTCCACTTCCGCAGAACGAACTGCACTCCTGTGATCTACAGGAAAAGTACAGCCAAACGAACTTTGGCTCTACTTCTTTAACATCAAATATATAGCACACAGGTGTAGAATCACTGTCACTGGTGGCTAGACACTGGAGTTGATTTACTAAAACTGGAGAGTGTAAAATCTGGTGCACCAATAAGCTTCCAGGTTTTTTTTTTTCAAAGCTTAATCACTTCAGTACCGGGCACTTATACCTCCTTCCTGCCCAGGCCAATTTTCAGCTTTCCGCGCTGTCACACTTTGACAATTGCGTGGTCATGCAACACTACCCGTATGAAATTTCTATAATTTTTTTTCACACAAATTGAGCTTTCCTTTGGTGGTATTTAATCACCACTGAGTTTTTTTGCTAAATAAAACCAAAACACCTGAAACTTTTGAAAAAAAGAAACGTTCTTTTTCTGTATATAAAATTTTGCAAATCACATTTTCTTCATAAATTTCTGCTACATTTATTTGGTGAAAATAATTGAATTTGTATTTTTTTTTTTTCAAATGTTTTTTTTTTTTTTTTAATTAAATTATTTTTACTATTTTATTTTTCAGCCTGTCGTGACCACAGCAATACAATGTTACCATAGTAACATTGAGCTGCTCTGGGCAAGTGATCAGGATTTGTCAGGATTGCTAATACCAATAATATTTGCGGTCATTGTTACTGTTAATGAAACCGATTCATTCACTCTTTTGTTGTGATTAGCTGTGATTGGGTAAAGCTGATCACATGATACAGATGGGCTGTAATTGGCCCTGTCTGTATCATGTGACTGCCTTGACCAGTCACAGCTAACATAATTGTATACAATGGAT
The DNA here is from genome assembly GCF_062004578.1 of Staurois parvus. Classification (NCBI taxonomy): domain Eukaryota; kingdom Metazoa; phylum Chordata; class Amphibia; order Anura; family Ranidae; genus Staurois; species Staurois parvus. The sequence goes on from NW_028318358.1 coordinate 4,078,778, forward strand.
GGCATGACAGGAAGCCATCCATTGTATACAATTGACATGTGATCTGCTGTTATTGGTCACAGCGGTTACATGACATTGGCTTTTGTAGTGATATGTCATTGGCTGTGTCCCATGGACACAGCCGGTGACAGATCGCGCCGTTGCACGGCCCCACAGCCGTGTGATTGACTCATTTTGACTGGACGTCATAAGATGGCCAATCAAAACGGCAAGTGTCCTGCCCGGCTGTCAATCTGCAATAGGCCGGGCGGGAAGGTGTTAATTGAGCAAGCTAAAGTTGGAAGCCAATTGGCTACCATGCACTCTCCAGTTTTAGTATATCAACCCCACTGTGTTGAAACACAATGGTAGGGTGGACACACAAAAGATGTAGGTCATTGAAAAGGTCTGCAATCTTGTAAACGTGAGTATGATTAAAAATAAAATCTTACAAGAAGAATCTCCTTGGTTATGGTAGCTTTAGCAACCTGCTCTCCTGGTTTAAATGAAACCCTTAGTTGTAGCCCTTTCCTATGAGTAGGGAGATAGTATGGAACTTGGGGATTCATTTTTCCTGTGATTTAGAGGCTGCCATCCAGTTGAGTGAGGACCTCTGATGAAGCTGGGTGTCACCGTCAAAAGAATGTGTCTATACTTGACTGTCTCCTTTCTCAGGGATGACGATTGGATCATTAAAGTACATTTGATATTGCTTGCAGTTGTAGTGCACCCTCAATTGACACCTGTAACAATGGACAGCTGTGTCCAGTTAACATCCTTGAACTGTGATTAGTGACTGCATGGATAAGTAACATTTTGTGAATTTTGTCACTACAAATTATTATTATTATTATTGTACAGTATTTATAAAGCGCCAATAGTTCGCTCAGCGCTGTACATTACAAAGGGGGACAGAACATGTGACAGAACAATACCAATACAATGCAAAACATGAGGGGATCGAGGGCCCTGCTCTTTCGAGCTTACAATCTAGGAGGGAGGGGATGGTGGCACAGGAGGAGATAGCTGTGGGGGATGGAGTGGTAGAAAGAGTGGAGGAGGTCGGCAAGTTAGCAGGGGGTGGGGTAGGCTTCCCTGAAGAGATGGGTTTTCAGGGTGCGCCTAAAGGAGAGGAGAGTAGGTGATAATCTGATGGGATGGGACAGGGAGTTCCAGAGGATGGGTGACACCCTGGAGAAGTCCTGGAGGCGGGCATGGGAGGAGGAGACCAGGGAACTAGAGAGAAGGAGGTCTTGTGAGGAGCGGAGTGTGCGTGCTGGGCGGTACTTGGATATTAGGTCAGTGATGTAGTTCGGGGCAGTATGGTGGACAGCTTTGTACGTTAGCGTTAGGATTTTGAATTTGATCCGTTGCGCAATCAGAAGCCAGTGGAGGGATTGGCAGAGGGGGGTGGCGGATACAGAGCGGTTGGAAAGGTGAATGAGTCTGGCAGCCGTATTCAGGATCGACTGAAGCGGGGATAGCCAGCGGCGAGGCAGGCCAGTGAGGAGGGAGTTGCAGTAGTCGAGTCGTGATATGATGAGGGAGTGGATGAGCTGTTTAGTGGTTTCTGGGGTTAGGAACGTGCGGATTTTGGCGATGTTGCGGAGGTGGAGTCTGCACGACTTTGTTAAAGATTGGACTTGGGGTTGAAAGGATAGGTTGGAGTCCAGAATGACACCAAGTACTCGGGCCTGCAGGGCGGGTTTGATGGTAGCGTTGTTGGATGTGACGAAGAAGTCAATGGGGGGTGGGGGGAAGACAAGAAACTCGGTTTTGGAGAGGTTCAATTTGAGGAAGTGGAGTGACATCCAGTCTGATATGTCGCTCAGTAGGTGTGTGATTCGGGCTGAGACCAAGGAGGTGAGGCGGGGGGTTGAGAGATAGATTTGTGTGTCGTCGGCATAGAGGTGGTAGTTGAAGCCGTGAGAGTGTATGAGTTGGCCAAGGGAGGAGGTATAGATGGAGAAGAGAAGGGGCCCAAGGACAGAGCCTTGAGAGGGGGAGGTGGTAGCATTATAGGTAACGCTGAAGGAGCGTTGTGACAGGTAGGATGAGAGCCAGGAGAGAGCAGAATCTCTGAGGCCGAGGGAGTGTAGTTTTTTGAGGAGGAGGGGGTGGTCGACTGTGTCGAAGGCCACAGAGAGGTCAAGGAGTAGGAGCACTGAATAGTGGCCATTAGCTTTGGCGGTTAGCAGGTCGTTGGAGAGTTTGAGTAAGGCAGTTTCGGTGGAGTGTAGGGGACGGAAGCCGGACTGTAGGGGATCGAGGAGGTTGTTGTCGTTGAGGTGAGAGCATAGGCGGGTGTAGACTAGGCGCTCGAGGAGTTTAGATGTAAATGGGAGCAGGGAGATGGGTCTGAGGTTGTTCGGGTCATTTAGGGTCCAGGGAGGGCTTTTTAAGTATGGGGGTGATGTGTGCATGTTTCAGAGGGGAGGGGAAAGTGCCGGAGGAGAGGGAGAGATTGAAGATGTGGGTGAGGGAGCGTAGGATGGAGGGGGAAGGAGGTCGTAGGAGTTGTGAGGGGATAGGGTCGAGGGGGCAGGTGGTGAGGCGGGCATCAGAGAGGATCTTGGAGACTTCCTCGATGGTAGTAAGGTCAAAGGTGCGAAGTGTTGGGGGAGCTTCAGTATGAGGAATGTAGGGTGGGGTGGAAGAGGAGGTCAGAGCAGTGTTGGGGCCGTGGGAGAGGGGTGATGAGGGGGTAGCTGAGTGAGGGTGAAGGGGGTTGGAGAGAGTTTGAGCAGCGACAAAGTCCCTGCGGGTTATGTCGAAGGGAAGGGGGGATAAGGGGGTAGCTGTGTGAGAGGGGACGGGTTGAGAGGGCATGTGAGTTGTGGCAATGTCCTTGCGAATTGTGTCAATCTTGTTTTTGAAGTGATTGGCAATCTCAAGGGCAGTGAGTGAGGTGCTGGGTGGAGGTGGGGGTGGAGAGAGTAGAATGTTGAAGGCGGAGAAGAGTCGGCGAGGATTGGAGGAGAGGGCCTTGATGAGGGTCAAGAAGTAGGCCTGTTTGGCAGCATGGAGGGAGGAGGTGTAGGTGTGGAAGGCAGATTTGTAGCGGGTGAAGGCTTGTTGGGATTTGGTTTTGCGCCATAGTCGCTCCAGGGCACGACTGTGTCGTTTGAGGGTTTTGGTGTGATCAGTCTGCCAAGGCTGGAGCGGTCGGGGTCTGATGTTGCGTGTGGTTAAAGGCGCTAGTGAGTCAAGGGCTGTTGAGAGCGTGTTGTTGTAGGCGGTCATAGCCATGTCGGGGCAGGACAGGGGGAGGATGCTGTCATAGAGATGATCAGCTGCAGAGTGGAGGGGGGCAGGGTTAGGGTTGCGGAGGTTACAGCTGGTAGTAGTGTGACATTTGGAGGGGTAGGCGTTGGAGGACGAGGAGATAGAGAAGGTAATCAGGTTGTGGTCAGAGAGAGGGAAGGGGGTGTTAGTGAGGTTGTGGGGAGCGCAGTGGTTGGAGAAGACAAGATCAAGGATATTACCGTTGGAGTGGGTGGTGGATTGTATGCACTGTGCAAGTGTAAAGGAGGAGGTTAAGTGGAGGAGACTGGCTGTGTCTGGGTTGTCGAGGTTGACAGGGATGTTGAAATCCCCAAGAATGATGGTGGGTAGCTCAGAGGAGAGGAAGAAGGGTAGCCAGGAGAAGTCATCCAGGATGACCATTGATTGCAGTAAAGTATTGCAGGATTTACATTGCTTTTTGACCTCAACTAGTATTGCTGGGACAACATGAACTGCCTCTTCATAATTCATATAGGGGCTGAATTATAGGTGTAGGCGTCTTTGGGGGGAAAATGGGAAGAATTATGTTTTTAGATTGAGGATTCTTGATGGGTCTTTTTAACAACTTGAGATCAGGCAGATTCTAACAATGTTTTCATGTAAAAATACATTTTTTTATTTTTTTATTTTTTGCTAGAAAATTAGAAAGCCCCAAGCATATTTTTAAGCAGAGTCCTTAAACAATAAAATAATGGGTTTTGCAAATTTTTTTCACAAAGTATTTGTGGAGCAGTTTTTCAAACGCAATTTAAAAAAATAAACTTTCAAAATTGTAATGCACAAGAACAATATATTACCCAGTTGTTTTGTAATAAATAAAATGTTATGCTGCAATGCCTAACATGTTGCACGTTAAAAATGTGCATGCTCATGGAATGGCGCCAAACGATGGTGCTTAAAAATCTGCATAGGCAATGCTTCACAGGTTACCAGCTTAGAGTTACACAGGAGGTCTGATGCTATCATTATTGCTCTCACTATAATGCTTGCAACACTGCCTCACATGTGGTGTGAACGCCATTTACAAATGCATGTGCAGCCTACTTGTTCTCCTTCACGCACAAGCATGGTGGGATGGGGCCCTTTAAAAAAATGATTACACTTACATTTGATTAGTTTTTTTTTTTTTTTTTTTACATTGTCGCTTTAAAAAAAAAAAAAAAAAATTGGAATCACTTTTATTGTTGTAACAAGGAAAGTAAATATCACTTGTGATAACAATAGGCAGTGGCAGGTTCTCTATAGATGTCCCCTTTGCCCTTATCAGACCACGATCGATGTGATCTAATGCTTTCCAAAGCCAAAATGGCCTTGTTGACATCTGACAAAATTCTATACTATAGAGATGATTTGGGACGCTATGACCCCTTTCGCCGCCTGAAAAAGCTATCCAGTGCCTAATTAGTCACTCATCGCTTTTATAAAATACAGAATCACTGGCTGAAAAGAAAAAATATGAGGTTGAAGCCTGTAGCTGAAGGGATGGCAAATTCTTGAAGCGTTCCATATTTTTCTCTAAATATCACCCAAACTGTACTCTCCGCTTCTTGCAAGACCTCCTACTCTCTAGGTCCCTTGTCTCCTCCTCCCATGCTCATCTCCAGGACTTCTCCAGAGCTTCCCCCATCCTCTGGAACTCACTTTCCCAATTTATCAGACAATCGCCTACTCTGCTCACTTTTAGGCAATCTCTGAAAACCTATCTCTTCAGAGAAGCCTATCGTCCTCTCAGCTAATAATGGAATCTTCTACTCTTCCAACCAGTCCATCCCGCACAGTTATTAGCTTTTTTTTGTACCACTAGCCCCTCCCTCTTAGATTGTAAGCTCCAAGGAGCAGGGCCCTCCTATCCCTCTTGTGTTGAACTGTATTGTTGCTGTATTGTCTCCCGTTATATTGTAAAGCGCTGAGCAAACTGTTGGCGCTATATAAATCCTGTATAATAATAATCTGCCTAGTGCAGGCTTCCGGATTACTGCCGTTTTATTAAGTGTTCTTGCATAGCAAGGAACACTTATTGTTATCTCACATATATATTCTTCTTCTTATTATAGCCATATTTGCCACGCTAACTCCTCCCACAGTTTTTACACTACAAATACAAGTAATATATCAAAACGTGCGGATTGTTCCCGATCGGATTGCTATTACTTTGTGGAACGTTTCGCCGAATCGTTCAAGAAATATCGCGGTTTTTGCGGCGAAATTTTCCCATAGGAATGCATTGAGCAGCAGAGCACAGCTAGAGTGTGCAAAGGAAAAATCAGAACATGATTTGTAAACTGCCATCACTCTGCCATTTTCAAGCCCACCTACACATATCTTATATCAAAACGTTCAGCTAACCCTGCTGTCACTAAAAATGTTCACGGCTAGGACATACTCCTGATAGTTTTCACAATATGACCATTTGTTTGGACCTCACCCCTCCCATTGACTTTCATTGAAACTCCACTTTAGACACAATAAATTTTAAGGGACGTTTTTAAACTGCGACTGTGCCTTCATTTTTAATATTGCAGAGACATACTATATATCAAAATTTAGGTCTGTTTCTTGTGATTGTCACAATATAAACCTTTTCACAGTAGCATTTATACTTTTAAAACTACAAGCGTTTGAAGATGGCAATCACCAGTGAATTTGGCAAGTTTGAGCAGTGTGTTTAGAACAGAGCTTCTCACACACCTGTGACTGACTGAGTCACAGGTGCACCAAAGGTCACTCAGGGGGCAGCTGAGTCACATTAGAGTGAGAAGTGAGAAAGCTACAGTGTGGAAGGCAAAATCAGAACATGATTTGTAAACTGCCATCACTCTTTCATTTTCAAGCCCTCCCACACATATCTTATATCAAAACGTTCAGCTAACCCTGCTGTCACTAAAAATGTTCACGAATGCCAGTAGTGTACCGCGCTCCAATATATTCTACCTTATGTGATATAATGAATTCATAAGTGTACCACCGATAATCAAATAATTACATCAATTAATTATACTTAAATATATGATTTGTGTAAATATATAAAATAAATTAATTTATCAATGTGAAAAAACAAAAACTATGAATGAAAAATATAAATAAAAAATATTTGCAGTGGGAATGACAGTTCCTTCTGTATAAATGAGATGGTGTTATTATTCAGTCTGGATAAAAATAAAAATAAAATAAAAATAAACATAAATAAAATAAAATTAAAATAAAAATAAAAATAAACATTAAAATAAAATAAAATTAAAATAAAAATAAACATAAAAATAAAATAAAATAAAAATAAAAATTAAAATTAAAATGAAAAATAAAATAAACATAAACAAACATTAAAATAAACATAAAATTAAAATAAACATAAACATAAAAATAAATAATTGATATCCCGGATAAGACACTATGTTTCTTTTCCCTTCTCTGTATGTTCCATATATGGAGGACTAAGCCAAGCAGCCAGTGGAGAAAGTCTCACTGAGAAGGCTGTGCTGAGGAGAGAGAGGTTCACGCAGCGGACACAGACTCATCACACTATCCAGACTGAATAATAACACCATCTCATTTATACAGAAGGAACTGTCATTCCCACTGCAAATATTTTTTATTTTTTATTTATATTTTTCATTCATAGTTTTTGTTTTTTCACATTGATAAATTAATTTATTTTATATATTTACACAAATCATATATTTAAGTATAATTAATTGATGTAATTATTTGATTATCGGTGGTACACTTATGAATTCATTATATCACATAAGGTAGAATATATTGGAGCGCGGTATACTACTGGCATTTGTGAACATTTTTAGTGACAGCAGGGTTAGCTGAACGTTTTGATATAAGATATGTGTAGGTGGGCTTGAAAATGAAAGAGTGATGGCAGTTTACAAATCATGTTCTGATTTTTCCTTCCACACTGTAGCTTTCTCACTTCTCACTCTAATGTGACTCAGCTGCCCCCTGAGTGACCTTTGGTGCACCTGTGACTCAGTCAGTCACAGGTGTGTGAGAAGCTCTGCTCTAAACAGGCTGTTTAAACTTGCCAAGTTCACTGGCGATTGCCATTTTCAAACGCTTGTAGTTTTAAAAGTATAAATGCTACCGTGAAAAGGTTTGTATTGTGACAATCACAAGAAACAGACCTTTTGATATATAGTATGTCTCTGAAAGATAAAAAATGAAGGCACAGTCGCAGTTTAAAAACGTCCCTTAAAATTTCTTGTGTCTAAAGTGGAGTTTCAATGAAAGTCAATGGGAGGGGTGAGGTCCAAACAAATGGTCATATTGTGAAAACTATCAGGAGTATGTCCTAGCCGTGAACATTTTTAGTGACAGCAGGGTTAGCTGAACGTTTTGATATAAGATATGTGTAGGTGGGCTTGAAAATGGCAGAGTGATGGCAGTTTACAAATCATGTTCTGATTTTTCTGATTTTTCCTTTGCACACTCTAGCTGTGCTCTGCTGCTCAATGCATTCCTATGGGAAAATTTCGCCACAAAAACCGTGATATTTCTTGAACGATTCGGCGAAACAATCCACAAAGTAATAGCAATCCGATCGGGAACAATCCGCACGTTTTGATATATTACTTGTATTTGTAGTGTAAAAACTGTGGGAGGAGTTAGCGTGGCAAATATGGCTATAATAAGAAGAAGAATATATATGTGAGATAACAATAAGTGTTCCTTGCTATGCAAGAACACTTAATAAGAACTAGAAAATCTACAATTTCTGGGGAAATTGTGTGAAGTGTTCTTGCCTCCACCAGTAGTCTACAACTGGAGTGGGCTGAGTAACTGGGCGGAGTAGCTTTTGTCACTCTGCTGCCTGCTCACACACCTGGGTTCCTATGGCAACTCACTCTACAGGAGAGGCATGGTTATAAACAAACTGCTCCAACTTGCTCACTTCACTGGCGGTTGCCATATTCAAACGGTTGTCGTTTTGAAACTATAAATCCTACAGCGAAGAGCTTTATATTGTGAGAATCACAAGAACCAGACCTACATTTTGATGCATGGTATGTCTCTGAAATATGAAAAAGGAAGGCACAGTCGCAGTTTAAATATTTCCCTTCAAATTTCAGGTGTCTAGAGTGGAGTTTCAATGAATGTCAATGGACGGCGTGAGTTGCAAACAAATGGTCATATTGTGAAAACTATCAGGACTATGGCTTAGCCGTGGACATTGTTAGTGACAGCAGGGATAGCTGAACGTTTTGATATAAGATATGTGTAGGTGGGCTTGAAAATGAGGGAGTGATGGCAGTTTACAAATCATGTTCTGATTTTTCAGCTCACACTCTAGCTTTTGTCAGCTCCCACTCTAGTTGCGCCATTCATTCCTATGGGACCAATTTCACCACAAAAACCGCGATATTTCGTGAACCATTCGGCGAAACGTTCCACAAAGTGATAGCCCACCAATCGGGAACAATCCGCAAGTTTCGGTATATTACTGTCTATGTAGTGTAAGAACTGTGGGAGGAGTTAGGGTGGCTATAATAATAAGAATCTATATGTGAGATAACAGGGAGGGGTCTGCAATGCAGGAACACCTAAAAAAGAGAGGCAGGGAACAACGCTCAACTTCCAAGTGTTCTGGAATGGGGCTCAGAGAAGTCTGTATTGCCCTCAGTGTCACTGAACTTCTCTGTGACATCCTCTTTGTCAGTGTCATTGAACTTCCCCAGAGAGATCCTCATTGTCCGTATCACTGAACTCCCCCTGAGAGATCCTTATGTATCACTCCTGTCAGTAATCACTGAACTTCTTTCAGAGAGATCCTCACATCAGTATCAATGAACTTCCCCTCAGAGGAATCTTCACATCAGTGTCACTGATTCGGCCCCAGAGAGATCCTTCACCTGGTGTCCATTGAGCTTTCCCAACCTCTCCATCTGCTCAGTAAGCTTCGAGTCTTTTTAAACCGTCCGAACTACCAAAATATCAACCTATGGAGAGTCAAATTTGAATTTAACATTAAAATCTTTCTTTTGGCTTGTATGTTCACTTCCAAATATTTCTGGCTCTATAAACCATCTAAAAACACAAATAATTCAGATTTGATCAATCCTGAGGTGGCAAAACCCATTTCCCAGAATCCTTTGCAAAGATATGCAAATGAGCAGGTTCAGCCAGTAACATTCAAATCATACCTGTGCTGATAACTGTCACCAGTGTGCCTATGAGAGCTCTCAACTGACTTTTCATGCCATAGCTGGACACAGGAGCAGGACCACGGCAACCGCCTGTAAAATGACAGCTTTCTTAACTACAAAGGTTGGGAGGGGGAGGGGGGATTCTGCTTTAACCATTTGCCACCCGCCCTATGGCCGAATGGCGGGCGGGAAATGTCATCAGCGTTCCAGGTGGACACCACACAGCGTCCTCCCGCACATGCGCAGATTGCGCTCCTGCAGAGTGGCGCGATCTGTCACCGGCCGTGTACCTCGGACACAGCCAATGACAGATCTGAGTACCACCCCCCGTTGCCGGTACCATGTGACCTGCTGTGACCAATCACAGCAGGTCACATGACAGTTGTATACAATGGATGGCTTCATTCATACCATCCATTGTATACTACTGCCTAGCTGTGAATGGTCACAGCAGGTCACATGCACATGTCATGTGATTAGCTGTGGCCAAATCACAGCTAAGCACCAAAAAAAAAAAAAACCTGAATGAATCGATGTCATTCAGGTAAATGCTTGCTTATAGCAAAGTAATTCTTTGCTATAAGCAAATTGCGGAAAAAAAAAAAAAAAAATACTGATCACTTCCCCAAAGTAGTACAATGTTACTATGGTAACATTGTACTACTTTGGTCATAGTGAAATATGAAAAACAAATCTTAAAAAAAATAAAAAAAAAATAAAAAATAAAAAAATAAAAAAAAATAATAAAAAATAAAAATATATATATATAATTTACTGTCACCACTCATTGTCCCTGATCTCCGCCATGCCAGTTATATGAGGACGCTGTACTGCACTAATGACAATATGTAAAAAAAAAAAAAAAAAAATAGTGAAACTAATTTTTTAAATTTTTTAATTTTCCAAAAAATGACAAAAAAAATACAACTTCAAAAAACTCGCCATTTTTCTTATGAAGTACGTCAGACTGTCTACTCTGCAAAAAGGGGTCATTTGGGGGAAATCTGTACCGTCCTGACATTTGGGGGATATCTGTACCGTCCTGACATTTGGGGGGATACCTGTACCGTCCTGACATTTGGGGGGATACCTGTACCGTCCTGACATTTGGGGGGATACCTGTACCGTCCTGACATTTGGGGGGATACCTGTACCGTCCTGACATTTGGGGGGATACCTGTACCGTCCTGACATTTGGGGGGATACCTGTACCGTCCTGACATTTGGAGGGATACCTGTACCGTCCTGACATTTGGAGGGATACCTGTACCGTCCTGACATTTGGGGGGATACCTGTACCGTCCTGACATTTGGGGGGATACCTGTACCGTCCTGACATTTGGGGGGATACCTGTACCGTCCTGACATTTGGGGGGATACCTGTACCGTCCTGACATTTGGGGGGATACCTGTACCGTCCTGACATTTGGGGGGATACCTGTACCGTCCTGACATTTGGGGGGATACCTGTACCGTCCTGACATTTGGGGGGATACCTGTACCGTCCTGACATTTGGGGGGATACCTGTACCGTCCTGACATTTGGGGGATACCTGTACCGTCCTGACATTTGGGGGGATACCTGTACCGTCCTGACATTTGGGGGGATACCTGTACCGTCCTGACATTTGGGGGATACCTGTACCGTCCTGACATTTGGGGGATACCTGTACCGTCCTGACATTTGGGGGGATACCTGTACCGTCCTGACATTTGGGGGGATATCTGTCCTGACATTTGGGGGGATATCTGTCCTGACATTTGGGGGATATCTGTCCTGTCATTTGGGGGATATCTGTCCTGTCATTTGGGGGATATCTGTCCTGCCATTTGGGGTATCTGTCCTGTCATTTTGGGGATATCTGTCCTGTCATTTTGGGGATATCTGTCCTGTCATTTTGGGGATATCTGTCCTGTCATTTTGGGGATATCTGTCCTGACATTTGGGGGATATCTGTCCTGTCCTGACATTTGGGGGATATCTGTACCGTCCTGACATTTGGGGGATATCTGTACCGTCCTGACATTTGGGGGATATCTGTACCGTCCTGACATTTGGGGGATATCTGTACCGTCCTGACATTTGGGGGGAAAGTGGGCGGAGTAACTGTTGTGTGGTTGGAGTGGGCGGAGTAACTGTTGTGTGGTTGGAGTGGGCGGAGTAACTGTTGTGTAGTTGGAGTGGGCAGAGTAACTGTTGTATGGTTGGAGTGGGCGGAGTAACTGAAAAGGTTGGAGTGGGCGGAGTAACTGTGTGGAGTGGGCGCAGTGAGTAAAGATAGTAAACATGACACTAACCAATTGATCAAATTTAAAAAGTGCCCATGGCAAGCTTGATAGAGTGAGAAATGCATTTCAACTTTTATTTTTCAGCTCACACTCTAGCTTTGGTCACTCTGCTTCCTGCTCACACACCTGGGTTCCTATGGCAACTCACTCTACAGCAAGGGCAGAGAAGAGTGGTTAAAAACAAACTGCTCCAACTTGCTCACTTCACTGGCGGTTGCCATCTTCAAACGGTTGTAGTTTAAAAATTATAAATCCTACAATGAAGAGCTTTATATTGTGAGAATCACAAGACCCACACCTACATTTTGATGCATACTATGTCTCTGAAATATTAAAAATGAAGGCACAGTCGCACTTTAGAAATTGCCCTTCAAATTTGAGGTGGCTAGAGTGGAGTTTCAATGAATGTCAATGGGCGGCGTGAGTTGCAAACAAATGGTCATATTGTAAAAACTATCAGGAGTATGGCTTAGCCGTGGACATTTTTAGTGGCAGCAGGGATAGCTGAACATTTTGATATAAGATTTGTGTAGGTGGGCTTGAAAATGAGGGAGTGATGGCAGTTTACAAATCATGTCCTGATTTTTTAGCTCACACTCTAGCTTTTGTCAGCTCCCACTCTAGTTTGGAACATTCCGCCATTCATTCCTATGGGACCAATTTCACCACAAAAACCGCAATATTTCATGAACCATTCGGCGAAACATTCCACAAAGTAATAGCAATCTGATCGGGAACAATCCGCACGTTTCCGTATATTACGGTCTTTGTAGTGTAAAAACTGTGGGAAGAGTTAGGGTGGTAAATTTTGCTATAATAATAAGAATATATTTGTGAGATAACAGGAAGTGGTCTTCCAAGAACACTTAATAATAAACAAGAAAATCTACAATTTCTGGGGAAAGTGTGTAAAGTGTTCTTGCCGCAACCTTTACCAAGTAATGATGACATGTAAGCAGTGCACATTGCAAGCCTGACAGAGGCAGAAATGGATTTCTGCTTGTATTTTGCATCTCACAGTCCAGCCTGTGTGAGTCATGTTTGGTTGCTAGAGCAACTCACTCTGTCAGGAATGTGAGCAGCTCTGCTCTAAAAACGCTTTTTAAACTTGTCAAGTTCACTGGCGATTGCCATCTTCAAACGCTTGTAGTTTTTAAAGTATAAATGCTACCGTGAAAAGGTTTATATTGTGACAATCACAAGAAACAGACCTAAATTTTGATGTATAGTATGTCTCTGAAAGATAAAAAAATGAAGGCACAGTCGCAGTTTAAAAACGTCCCTTAAAATTTCTTGTGTGTAGAGTGGAGTTTCAATGAAAGTCAATGGGAGGGGTGAGGTCCAAACAAATGGTCATATTGTGAAAACTATCAGGAGTATGTCCTTTGCACACTCTAGCTGTGCTCTGCTGCTCAATGCATTCCTATGGGAAAATTTCACCACAAAAACCGCGATATTTCTTGAACGATTCGGCGAAACGTTCCACAAAGTAATAGCAATCCGATCGGGAACAATCCGCACGTTTTGATATATTACTTGTCTTTGTAGTGTAAAAACTGTGGGAGGAGTTAGCGTGGCAAAGTTGCTATAATAATAAGAACTAGAAAATCTACAATTTCTGGTGAAATTGTGTAAAGTGTTCTTGCCGCAACCTTTACCAAATGATTGATGAATTGTAAGCAGTGCACATTGCAAGCCTGATAGTGAGAAATGCATTTCAGCTTGTATTTTGAAGCTCACAGTCCAGCCTGGTGAGTCATCTGCCTCTTGAGTGACCTTTGGTTGCTGCACCTGGAGTGGGCGGAGTAGGCTCACTGTGCTGAGACAGATGGGTTGCTATGACAACTCACTCTGGGAGGAATGTCAGCATGTCTGTTCTAAACAGGCTTTTTAAACTTGCCATCTTCACTGGCGATTGCCATCTTCAAACGCTTGTAGTTTTAAAAGTATAAATGCTACCGTGAAAAGGTTTATATTGTGACAATCACAAGAAACAGACCTAAATTTTGATATATAGTATGCCTCTGAAAGATAAAAAATGAAGGCACAGTCGCAGTTTAAAAACGTCCCTTAAAATTTCTGGTGTGTAGAGTGGAGTTTCAATGAACGTCAATGGGAGGGGTGAGGTGCAAACAAATGGTCATATTGTGAAAACTATCAGGAGTATGTCCTAGCCGTGAACATTTTTATAAAAAGTTGGATAGTTACTTGTGAGCCACTAGGAGTTTTCTTTCTATATATAAACTCTATTGTTAATTGATATCATACATAAAAAATTATAAAAAAATATATGTGAAAAATATATAAATAATAAAATATTACAAATTAATTACGAATTAATTAATTAATTGCGTGCTAAAATTAGTATTAATTAAATATTAGATCGCCAGGTACTAATCGCACCCTCTCTAGGTGTATAAATATTAATCATAAATGCCAGTAGTGTACCGCGCTCCAATATATTCTACCTTATGTGATATAATGAATTCATAAGTGTACCACCGATAATCAAATAAAACATCAATTAATTATACTTAAATATATGATTTGTGTAAATATATAAAATAAATTAATTTATCAATGTGAAAAAACAAAAACTATGAATGAAAAATATAAATAAAAAATAAAAAATATTTGCAGTGGGAATGACAGTTCCTTCTGTATAAATGAGATGGTGTTATTATTCAGTCTGGATAGTGTGATGAGTCTGTGTCCGCTGCGTGAACCTCTCTCTCCTCTCTCCTCAGCACAGCCTTCTCAGTGAGACTTTCTCCACTGGCTGCTTGGCTTAGTCCTCCATATATGGAACATACAGAGAAGGGAAAAGAAACAGTGTCTTATCCGGGATATCAATTATTTATTTTTATTTTCTTTTTCATTTTCATTTTTATTTTAATTTAATTTTATTTTTATTTTCTTTTTCATTTTCATTTTTATTTTAATTTTATTTTTATTTTAATTTTATGTTTATGTTTATTTTAATTTTATTTTTATTTTATTTTAATTTTATTTTTATTTTAATTTTATGTTAATTTTAATTTTATTTTTATTTTTATTTTAATTTTATTTTTATTTTAATTTTATGTTAATTTTATTTTTATTTTATTTTTTTTTTAAATTTAATTTTATTTTTATTTTAATTTTTATTTTTATTTAATTTTTAATTTTATTTTAATTTTAATTTTATTTTAATTTTAATTTTATTTTTATTTTATTTTAATTTTATTTTTATTTTATGTTAATTTTAATTTTATTTTTATTTTTATTTTAATTTTATTTTTATTTTAATTTTATGTTAATTTTATTTTTATTTTATTTTTAATTTTTTTTTTATTTTAATTTAATTTTTATTTTAATTTTATTTTTATCCAGACTGAATAATAATACCATCTCATTTATACAGAAGGAACTGTCATTCCCACTGCAAATATTTTTTATTTATTTTAATTTTAATTTAATTTTTATTTTATTTTTAATTTTATTTTAATTTTAATTTTATTTTTATTTTTATTTTAATTTTATTTTATTTTTTTATTTTAATTTTAATTTTTTTTTATTTTTATCCAGACTGAATAATAACACCATCTCATTTATACAGAAGGAACTCATTCCCACTGCAAATATTTTTTATTTTTTATTTATATTTTTCATTCATAGTTTTTGTTTTTTCACATTGATAAATTAATTTATTTTATATATTTACACAAATCATATATTTAAGTATATTTAATTGATGTAATTATTTGATTATCGGTGGTACACTTATGAATTCATTATATCACATAAGGTAGAATATATTGGAGCGCGGTACACTACTGGCATTCGTGGACATTTTTAGTGACAGCAGGGTTAGCTGAACGTTTTGATATAAGATATGTGTAGGTGGGCTTGAAAATGGAAGAGTGATGGCAGTTTACAAATCATGTTCTGATTTTTCTGATTTTTCCTTTGCACACTCTAGCTGTGCTCTGCTGCTCAATGCATTCCTATGGGAAAATTTCGCCTCAAAAACCGCGATATTTCTTGAACGATTTGGCGAAACGTTCCACAAAGTAATAGCAATCCGATCGGGAACAATCCGCACGTTTTGATATATTACTTGTATTTGTAGTGTAAAAACTGTGGGAGGAGTTAGCGTGGCAAATATGGCTATAATAAGAAACGGAATAAGAATTAGATTTCAAATATGGCAGAGAAGAGCGGTAAAAACAAACTGCTTAAAATTGCTCACTTCACTGGCGTCTTCACAATTTCTGTGGAAATTGTGTGGTGTTCTGGCCTCCACGCACTGGAGTGGGTGGAGTAGCTTTTGTCTCTCTGCTTCCTGCTCACACAGCTGGGTTCCTATGGCAACTCCCTCCACACCAAGGGCAGAGTCATGGTTATAAACACAGTGCTCAAACTTGCCGACATCACTGGCGATTGCCATCTTCAAACGCTTGTAGTTTTAAAAGTATAAATGCTACCGTGAAAAGGTTTATAATGTGACAATCACAAGAAACAGACCTAAATTTTGATGTATAGTATGTCTCTGCAATATTAAAAATGAAGGCACAGTCGCAGTTTAAAAACGTCCCTTAACATTTCAGGTGGCTCTGAGTGGATTTTCAATGAAAGTCAATGGGAGGGGTTATTTGCAAACAAATGGTCATATTGTGAAAACTATCAGGAGTATGTCCTAGCCGTGAACATTTTTAGTGACAGCAGGGTTAGCTGAACGTTTTGATATAAGATATGTGTAGGTGGGCTTGAAAATGGCAGAGTGATGGCAGTTTACAAATCATGTTCTGATTTTTCCTTTCACACTGTAGCTTTCTCACTCTAATGTGACTCAGCTGCCCCCTGAGTGACCTTTGCTTGCACCTGTTACCTCAGTCAGTCACAGGTGTGTGACAGGCTCTGCTCTAAACAGGCTATTTAAACTTGCCAAATTCACTGGCGATTGCCATCTTCAAACGCTTGTAGTTTTAAAAGTATAAATGCTACCGTGAAAAGCTTTATATTGTGATAATCACAAGAAAAAGACCTACAGTTTGATGTATAGTATGTCTCTGAAAGATAACAAATGAAGGCACAGTCGCAGTTTAAAAACGTCCCTTAAAATTTCTTGTGTCTAAAGTGGAGTTTCAATGAAAGTCAATGGGAGGGATGAGGTCCAAACAAATGGTCATATTCTGAAAACTATCAGGAATATGTCCTAGCCGTGAACATTTTTAGTGACAGCAGGGTTAGCTGAATGTTTTGATATAAGATATGTGTAGGTGGGCTTGAAAATGAAAGAGTGATGGCAGTTTACAAATCATGTTCTGATTTTTCTGATTTTTCCTTTGCACACTCTAGCTGTGCTGTGCTGCTCAATGCATTCCTATGGGAAAATTTTGCCGCGAAAACCGCGATATTTCTTGAACGATTCGGCGAAACGTTCCACAAAGTAATAGCAATCCGATCGGGAACAATCCGCACGTTTTGATATATTACTTGTATTTGTAGTGTAAAAACTGTGGGAGGAGTTAGCGTGGCAAATATGGCTATAATAAGAAACGGAATAAGAATAAGAATATATATGTGAGATAACAATAAGTGTTCCTTGCTATGCAAGAACACTTAATAAGAATATACTTGTGAGATAACAATAAGTGTTCCTTGCTATGCAAGAACACTTAATAAGAACTAGAAAATCTACAATTTCTGGGGAAATTGTGTAAAGTGTTCTTGCCGCAACCTTTACCAAATGATTGATGAAATGTAAGCAGTGCACATTGCAAGCCTGATAGTGAGAAATGCATTTCAGCTTGTATTTTGAAGCTCACAGTCCAGCCTGGTGAGTCATCTGCCTCTTGAGTGACCTTTGGTTGCTGCACCTGGAGAGGGCGGAGTAGGCTCACTGTGCTGAGACAGCTGGGTTGCTATGACAACTCACTCTGAGAGGAATGTCAGCATGTCTGTTCTAAACAGGCTTTTTAAACTTGCCAAGTTCAATTGCGTGCTAAAATTAGTATTAATTAAATATTAAAGAAAAGAAACATAGTGTCTTATCCGGGATATCAATTATTTATTTTTATTTTCATTTTTATTTTTAATTTTATTATTTTCTTTTTCATTTTCATTTTATTTTAATTTTAATTTTAATTTTATTTTATTTTTATATTTATATTTATTTTTGTTTATGTTTATTTTTTTTAATTTTATTTTAATTTTAATTTTTATTTTTATTTTATTTTTATTTTCTTTTATTTTCATTTTTATTTTAAATTTATTTTTATTTTATTTTTATTTTTATCCAGACTGAATAATAACATCTCATTTATACAGAAGGAACTGTCATTCCCACTGCAAATATTTTTTATTTTTTATTTATATTTTTCATTCATAGTTTGTTTTTTCACATTGATAAATTAATTTATTTTATATATTTACACAAATCATATATTTAAGTATAATTAATTGATGTTTTATTTGATTATCGGTGGTACACTTATGAATTCATTATATCACATAAGGTAGAATATATTGGAGCGCGGTATACTACTGGCATTTGTGAACATTTTTAGTGACAGCAGGGTTAGCTGAACGTTTTGATATAAGATATGTGTAGGTGGGCTTGAAAATGAAAGAGTGATGGCAGTTTACAAATCATGTTCTGATTTTTCCTTCCACACTGTAGCTTTCTCACTTCTCACTCTAATGTGACTCAGCTGCCCCCTGAGTGACCTTTGGTGCACCTGTGACTCAGTCAGTCACAGGTGTGTGAGAAGCTCTGCTCTAAACACAGTGCTCAAACTTGCCAAATTCACTGGCAATTGCCATCTTCAAACGCTTGTAGTTTTAAAAGTATAAATGCTACCGTGAAAAGGTTTATATTGTGACAATCACAAGAAACAGACCTAAATTTTGATGTATAGTATGTCTCTGCAATATTAAAAATGAAGGCACAGTCGCAGTTTAAAAACGTCCCTTAACATTTCAGGTGGCTGTGAGTGAAGTTTCAATGAAAGTCAATGGGAGGGGTGAGGTGCAAACAAATGGTCATATTCTGAAAACTATCAGGAGTATGTCCTAGCCGTGAACATTTTTAGTGACAGCAGGGTTAGCTGAACGTTTTGATATAAGATATGTGTAGGTGGGCTTGAAAATGACATAGTGATGGCAGTTTACAAATCATGTTCTGATTTTTCCTTTCACACTGTAGCTTTCTCACTCTAATGTGACTCAGCTGCCCTCTGAGTAACCTTTGCTTGCACCTGTTGCCTCAGTCAGTCACAGGTGTGTGAGAAGCTCTGCTCTAAACAGGCTGTTTAAACTTGCCAAGTTCACTGGCGATTGCCATTTTCAAACGCTTGTAGTTTTAAAAGTATAAATGCTACCGTGAAAAGGTTTATATTGTGACAATCACAAGAAACAGACCTAAATTTTGATGTATAGTATGTCTCTGAAAGATAAAAAATGAAGGCACAGTCGCAGTTTAAAAACGTCCCTTAAAATTTCTTGTGTCTAAAGTGGAGTTTCAATGAAAGTCAATGGGAGGGGTGAGGTCCAAACAAATGGTCATATTGTGAAAACTATCAGGAGTATGTCCTAGCCGTGAACATTTTTAGTGACAGCAGGGTTAGCTGAACGTTTTGATATAAGATATGTGTAGGTGGGCTTGAAAATGGCAGAGTGATGGCAGTTTGCAAATCATGTTCTGATTTTTCTGATTTTTCCTTTGCACACTCTAGCTGTGCTCTGCTGCTCAATGCATTCCTATGGGAAAATTTCGCCGCAAAAACCGCGATATTTCTTGAACGATTCGGCGAAACGTTCCACAAAGTAATAGCAATCCGATCGGGAACAATCCGCACGTTTTGATATATTACTTGTATTTGTAGTGTAAAAACTGTGGGAGGAGTTAGCGTGGCAAATATGGCTATAATAAGAATATATATGTGAGACTAAATAATCTACAATTTCTGGGGAAATTGTGTAAAGTGTTCTTGCCGCAACCTTTACCAAATGATTGATGAAATGTAAGCAGGGCACATTGCAAGCCTGATAGTGAGAAATGCATTTCAGCTTGTATTTTGAAGCTCACAGTCCAGCCTCGTGAGTCATCTGCCTCTTGAGTGACCTTTGGTTGCTGCACATGGAGAGGGCGGAGTAGGCTCACTGTGCTGAGACAGCTGGGTTGCTATGACAACTCACTCTGAGAGGAATGTCAGCATGCCTGTTCTAAACAGGCTTATTAAACTTGCCAAGTTCAATTGCGTGCTAAAATTAGTATTAATTAAATATTAAAGAAAAGAAACATAGTGTCTTATCCGGGATATCAATTATTTATTTTTATTTTAAATTTTTTTTATTTTAATTTTAATTTTTATTTTATTTTTAATTTTATTTTTATTTTAATTTAATTTTAATTTTATGTTAATTTTAATTTTATTTTAATATTAATTTTATTTTTATTTTATTTTAATTTTATTTTATTTTTAATTTTATTTTAATTTTAACTTTATTTTTATTTTATGTTATTTTATTTTTATTTTTATTTTAATTTTTATTTTTATTTTAATTTTAATTTAATTTTTATTTTATTTTAATTTAATTTTTATTTTATTTTTCATTTTATTTTTATTTTAATTTTATTTTATTTTTTTATTTTAATTTTAATTTTATTTTATTTTTATTCAGACTGAATAATAACACCATCTCATTTATACAGAAGGAACTGTCATTCCCACTGCAAATATTTTTTAGTTTTTATTTATATTTTTCATTCATAGTTTTTGTTTTTTCACATTGATAAATTAATTTATTTTATATATTTACACAAATCATATATTTAAGTATAATTAATTGATGTAATTATTTGATTATCGGTGGTACACTTATGAATTCATTATATCACATAAGGTAGAATATATTGGAGCGCGGTACACTACTGGCATTCGTGAACATTTTTAGTGACAGCAGGGTTAGCTGAACGTTTTGATATAAGATATGTGTGGGTGGGCTTGAAAATGAAAGAGTGATGGCAGTTTACAAATCATGTTCTGATTTTTCCTTTCACACTGTAGCTTTCTCACTCTAATGTGACTCAGCTGCCCCCTGAGTGACCTTTGCTTGCACCTGTTACCTCAGTCAGTCACAGGTGTGTGACAAGCTCTGCTCTAAACAGGCTATTTAAACTTGCCAAGTTCACTGGCGATTGCCATTTTCAAACGCTTGTAGTTTTAAAAGTATAAATGCTACCGTGAAAAGGTTTATACTGTGACAATCACAAGAAACAGACCTAAATTTTGATGTATAGTATGTCTCTGCAATATTAAAAATGAAGGCACAGTCGCAGTTTAAAAACGTCCCTTAACATTTCAGGTGGCTGTGAGTGAAGTTTCAATGAAAGTCAATGGGAGGGGTGAGGTGCAAACAAATGGTCATATTCTGAAAACTATCAGGAGTATGTCCTAGCCGTGAACATTTTTAGTGACAGCAGGGTTAGCTGAACGTTTTGATATAAGATATGTGTAGGTGGGCTTGAAAATGACATAGTTATGGCAGTTTACAAATCATGTTCTGATTTTTCCTTTCACACTGTAGCTTTCTCACTCTAATGTGACTCAGCTGCCCCCTGAGTGACCTTTGCTTGCATCTGTTACCTCAGTCAGTCACAGGTGTGTGAGAAGCTCTGCTCTAAACAGGCTGTTTAAACTTGCCAAGTTCACTGGCGATTGCCATTTTCAAACGCTTGTAGTTTTAAAAGTATAAATGCTACCGTGAAGAGGTTTATATTGTGACAATCACAAGAAACAGACCTAAATTTTGATGTATAGTATGTCTCTGAAAGATAAAAAATGAAGGCACAGTCGCAGTTTAAAAACGTCCCTTAAAATTTATTGTGTCTAAAGTGGAGTTTCAATGAAAGTCAATGGGAGGGGTGAGGTCCAAACAAATGGTCATATTCTGAAAACATTTAGGAGTATGTCCTAGCCGTGAACATTTTTAGTGACAGCAGGGTTAGCTGAACGTTTTGATATAAGATATGTGTAGGTGGGCTTGAAAATGAAAGAGTGATGGCAGTTTACAAATCATGTTCTGATTTTTCCTTACACCCTGTAGCTTTGTCATTTCTCACTCTAGTTGCTCAATGCATTCCTATGGGAAAATTTCGCCACAAAAACCGCGATATTTCGTGAACGATTTGGCGAAACGTTCCACAAAGTAATAGCAATCCGATCGGGAACAATCCGCACGTTTTGATATATTACTTGTCTTTGTAGTGTAAAAACTGTGGGAGGAGTTAGCGTGGCAAATTCGCTATAATAATAAGAATAAGAATATACTTGTGAGATAACAATAAGTGTTCCTTGCTATGCAAGAACACTTAATAATCTCATTTATACAGAAGGAACTGTCATTCCCACTGCAAATATTTTTTATTTTTTATTTATGTTTTTCATTCATAGTTTTTGTTTTTTCACATTGATAAATTAATTTTATTTTATATATTTACACAAATCATATATTTAAGTATAATTAATTGATGTAATTATTTGATTATCGGTGGTACACTTATGAATTCATTATATCACATAAGGTAGAATATATTGGAGCGCGGTACACTACTGGCATTTATGATTAATATTTATACACCTAGAGAGGGTGCGATTAGTACCTGGCGATCTAATATTTAATTAATACTAATTTTAGCACGCAATTAATTAATTAATTCGTAATATTTTATTATTTATATATTTTTCACATATATTTTTTTATAATTTTTTATGTATGATATCAATTAACAATAGAGTTTATATATAGAAAGAAAACTCCTAGTGGCTCACAAGTAACTATCCAACTTTTTATAAAAATGTTCACGGCTAGGACGTACTCCTGATAGTTTTCACAATATGACCATTTGTTTGCACCTCACCCCTCCCATTGACTTTCATTGAAACTCCACTCTAGATACCTGACATTTTAAGGGATGTTTTTAAACTGCGACTGTGTCTTCATTTTTAATATTGCAGAGACATACTATATATCAAAATTTAGGTCTGTTTCTTGTGATTGTCACAATATAAACCTTTTCACGGTAGCATTTATACTTTTTAAACTACAAGCGTTTGAAGATGGCAATCGCCAGTGAAGATGGCAAGTTTAAAAAGCCTGTTTAGAACAGACATGCTGACATTCCTCCCAGAGTGAGTTGTCATAGCAACCCAGCTGTCTCAGCACAGTGAGCCTACTCCGCCCACTCCAGGTGCAGCAACCAAAGGTCACTCAAGAGGCAGATGACTCACCAGGCTGGACTGTGAGCTTCAAAATACAAGCTGAAATGCATTTCTCACTATCAGGCTTGCAATGTGCCCTGCTTACATTTCATCAATCATTTGGTAAAGGTTGCGGCAAGAACACTTTACACAATTTCCCCAGAAATTGTAGATTTTCTAGTCTTATTAAGTGTTCTTGCATAGCAAGGAACACTTATTGTTATCTCACAAGTATATTCTTATTCTTATTATTATAGCAAATTTGCCACGCTAACTCCTCCCACAGTTTTTACACTACAAAGACAAGTAATATATCAAAACGTGCGGATTGTTCCCGATCGGATTGCTATTACTTTGTGGAACGTTTCGCAAAATCGTTCACAAAATATCGCGGTTTTTGTGGCGAAATTTTCCCATAGGAATGCATTGAGCAACTAGAGTGAGAAATGACAAAGCTACAGGGTGTAAGGAAAAATCAGAACATGATTTGTAAACTCCCATCACTCTTTCATTTTCAAGCCCACCTACACATATCTTATATCAAAACGTTCAGCTAACCCTGCTGTCACTAAAAATGTTCACGGCTAGGACATACTCTTGATAGTTTTCAGAATATGACCATTTGTTTGCACATCACCCCTCCCATTGACTTTCATTGAAACTCCACTGTAGACACCAGACATTTTAAGGGACGTTTTTAAACTGCGACTGTGCCTTCATTTTTTATCTTTCAGAGACATACTATACATCAAACTGTAGGTATTTTTCTTGTGATTGTCACACTATCAACCTTTTCACGGCAGCTTTTATACTTTTAAAACTACAAGCGTTTGAAGATGACAATCGCCAGTGAACTTGCCAAGTTTAAAAAGCCTGTTCAGAGCACAGCTAATGACATTCTTGACAGTGAGTTTCTCTAGCAACCAAACATGACTCACACGCAGCTGAGTCACACAGGCTGGACTGTGAGATGGTAAATACAAGCTGAAATGCATTTCTCCCTCTGTCAGGCTTGCAATGTGCACTGCTTACATGTCATCGTTACTTGGTAAAGGTGGCGGCAAGAACACTTTACACAATTTCCCCAGAAATTGTAGATTTTCTTGTTCTTATTAAGTGTTCTTGCATAGCAAGGAACACTTATTGTTATCTCACATATATATTCTTATTAAGTGTTCTTGCATAGCAAGGAACACTTATTGTTATCTCACAAGTATATTCTTATTCTTATTAAGTGTTCTTGCATAGCAAGGAACACTTATTGTTATCTCACAAGTATATTCTTATTCTTATTCTTATTCTTATTATTATAGCCAAATTTGCCACGCTAACTCCTCCCACAGTTTTTACACTACAAAGACAAGTAATATATCAAAACGTGCGGATTGTTCCCGATCGGATTGCTATTACTTTGTGGAACGTTTCGCCGAATCGTTCAAGAAATATCGCGGTTTTTGTGGCGAAATTTTCCCATAGGAATGAATGGTGCATCTAGAGTGGCAGCAGAGCACAGCTAGAGTGTGCAAAGGAAAAATCAGAACATGATTTGTAAACTGCCATCACTCTGCCATTTTCAAGCCCACCTACACATATCTTATATCAAAACGTTCAGCTAACCCTGCTGTCACTAAAAATGTTCACGGCTAGGACATACTCCTGATAGTTTTCAGAATATGACCATTTGTTTGGACCTCACACCTCCCATTGACTTTCATTGAAACTCCACTTTAGACACAAGAAATTTTAAGGGACATTTTTAAACTGCGACTGTGCCTTCATTTTTTATCTTTCAGAGACATACTATACATCAAAATTTAGGTCTGTTTCTTGTGATTGTCACAATATAAGCCTTTTCATGGTAGCATTTATACTTTTAAAACTACAAGCGTTTGAAAATGGCAATCGCCAGTGAACTTGGCAAGTTTAAACAGCCTGTTTAGAGCAGACCTTCTCACACACCTGTGACTGACTGAGGTAACAGGTGCAAGCAAAGGTCACTCAGGGGGCAGCTGAGTCACATTAGAGTGATAAAGCTGCAGTGTGAAAGGAAAAATCAGAACATGATTTGTAAACTGCCATAACTATGTCATTTTCAAGCCCACCTACACATATCTTATATCAAAACGTTCAGCTATCCCTGCTGTCACTAAAAATGTTCACAGCTAGGACATACTACTGATAGTTTTCAGAATATGACCATGTGTTTTCACCTCACCCCTCCCATTGACTTTCATTGAAACTCCACTCTAGATACCTGACATTTTAAGGGACGTTTTTAAACTGCGACTGTGCCTTCATTTTTAATATTGCAGAGATATACTATATATCAAAATTTAGGTCTTTTTCTTGTGATTGTCACAATATAAACCTTTTCACGGTAGCATTTATACTTTTAAAACTACAAGCGTTTGAAAATGGCAATCGCCAGTGAACTTGGCAAGTTTAAACAGCCTGTTTAGAGCAGAGCTTCTCACACACCTGTGACTGACTGAGTAACAGGTGCACCAAAGGTCACTCAGGGGGCAGCTGAGTCACATTAGAGTGAGAAGTGAGAAAGCTGCAGTGTGAAAGGAAAAATCAGAACATGATTTGTAAACTGCCATAACTGTGTCATTTTCAAGCCCACCTACACATATCTTATATCAAAACGTTCAGCTAACCCTGCTGTCACTAAAAATGTTCACGAATGCCAGTAGTGTACCGCGCTCCAATATATTCTACCTTATGTGATATAATGAATTCATAAGTGTACCACCGATAATCAAATAATTACATCAATTAATTATACTTAAATATATGATTTGTGTAAATATATAAAATAAATTAATTTATCAATGTAAAAAAACAAAAACTATGAATGAAAAATATAAATAAAAAATAAAAAATATTTGCAGTGGGAATGACAGTTCCTTCTGTATAAATGAGATGGTAATATTATTCAGTCTGGATAAAAATAAAAATAAAATAAAAATTAAAATAAAAATAAAATAAAATAAAATTAAATATAAAATAAAATTAAAAATAAAAATAAAAATAAAATTAAAATTAAAAAAAAAAATTAAATAAAAATAAAATTAACATAAAATTAAAATAAAAATAAAATTAAAATAACATAAAATAAAAATAAAAATAAAATTAAAAATAAAATAAAATTAAAATAAAATAAAAATAAAATTAAATTAAAATAAAAATAAAATTAAAAATAAAATAAAAATTAAAATAAAAAAAAAATTAAAATAAAAATAAAAATAAATAATTGATATCCCGGATAAGACACTATGTTTCTTTTCTTTAATATTTAATTAATACTAATTTTAGCACGCAATTGAACTTGGCAAGTTTAAAAAGCCTGTTTAGAACAGGCATGCTGACATTCCTCTCAGAGTGAGTTGTCATAGCAACCCAGCTGTCTCAGCACAGTGAGCCTACTCCGCCCTCTCCAGGTGCAGCAACCAAAGGTCACTCAAGAGGCAGATGACTCACGAGGCTGGACTGTGAGCTTCAAAATACAAGCTGAAATGCATTTCTCACTATCAGGCTTGCAATGTGCCCTGCTTACATTTCATCAATCATTTGGTAAAGGTTGCGGCAAGAACACTTTACACAATTTCCCCAGAAATTGTAGATTGTCTAGTTCTTATTATTATAGCAAATTTGCCACGCTAACTCCTCCCACAGTTTTTACACTACAAAGACAAGTAATATATCAAAACGTGCGGATTGTTCCCGATCGGATTGCTATTACTTTGTGGAACGTTTCGCCGAATCATTCACGAAATATCGCGGTTTTTGTGGCGAAATTTTCCCATAGGAATGCATTGAGCAGCACAGCACAGCTAGAGTGTGCAAAGGAAAAATCAGAACATGATTTGTAAACTGCCATCACTCTGCCATTTTCAAGCCCACCTACACATATCTTATATCAAAACGTTCAGCTAACCCTGCTGTCACTAAAAATGTTCACGGCTAGGACATACTCCTGATAGTTTTCACAATATGACCATTTGTTTGGACCTCACCCCTCCCATTGACTTTCATTGAAACTCCACTTTAGACACCAGACATTTTAAGGGACGTTTTTAAACTGCGACTGTGCCTTCATTTTTTCTCTTTCAGAGACATACTATACATCAAACTGTAGATATTTTTCTTGTGATTGTCACAATATCAACCTTTTCACGGTAGCTTTTATACTTTTAAAACTACAAGCATTTGAAGATGGCAATCGCCAGTGAACTTGCCAAGTTTAAAAAGCCTGTTTACAGCACAGCTAATGACATTCCTGACAGAGTGAGTTGCTATAGCAACCAAACATGACTCACACGCAGCTGAGTCACACAGGCTGGACTGTGAGATGGTAAATACAAGCTGAAATGCATTTCTCCCTCTGTCAGGCTAAAACCCAGTGACCACCATGCGCATGTTTGACAAACGGGTTGATGCTCTGATGCGAGAGCTGCTGTTGGGTCCTGCACAGCCAATCGGTGAAGTTATCGACTACTTTTACCGGTTTGAATTTCAGGCGAGAGGAAGCCCTCATATACATTGTCTCTGTTGGGTAGCAGGAGCTCCTATATTTGGACAACACAGTGATGACAAGGTGTGTGCCTTTATAGATCATAACATCTCATGCCAGCTGCCTGATGAAGGCAAACAGGCCTTACTTCACAGATTTGTAACAGAACTTCAAATGCACAGCAGATCTCTTTCAAAATCGTGCAAGAAAGGTAACAGAGTATGCAGATTTGGATTTCCAAAGCCACCGGTTAGAAAAACCAGGATAACTTATCCGATGCCAGAAGAACAAGGAGATTGTGCAATGAAACCACAAGCAGCCAAAAACAAACTGAAACCAGTCTGGGATTTGCTTAATAACCCGAAAGTGCAGCTTGAAGACATGTCACAGCTACTGGCACAGTGTGATATGACTTTAAATCAGTACAACTCATACATTGAGGCATTGACCTCCTCTAGCGTTATTCTAATGAAGCGTGATGTCAAGGACTGCTGGGTGAACAACTACAATCCACATTTGCTGATGGCCTGGAATGCCAACATGGACATCCAGTACATTCTTGATGAGTATGGTTGCATCATGTACATGTTGTCCTACATATCCAAACCAGAACGCGAGCTTAGTGACTATCTCAAAACAATAGTTAAAGAAATGAGCCCAGAAACAGAGACAGAACGAGAAGAAATGGAAGAAGTTCTTCAGGCTTATTCAAAACACAGAGAGGTCAGCGCCCAGGAGTCTGTGGCCCGTACGTGCAGCCTGAAAATGAAGTCTTGCTCACGTGAGGTTGTTTTTCTGCCAACTGCTGACAACACACTGAAAATGAGTCTCCCGCTCAGTGCGTTGCAGAACAAACCAGCCGATTCTCTTAATGTGTGGATGACGAGTTTTGTCGACAAATACAGAGCCAGACCCGAAACACCAGAGTTTGAGTCCATGTGTCTGGCAGACTTTGCATCCCATTACAGGGTTGTCTATGGCAAGCAAAAGGAAGACTGCAAGCGTGTCAGCCTATTGAATGAAATGGGAATGATTCAAAAACGCACGAGAGGGAATCCTGCAATCATCAGGTACGCACGCTTCTCAGAGAAGAAGGACCCCGAGAACTACTACGGTAGACTGCTTAAACTCTACCTCCCCCACCGTTCAGAGTCATCACTGAAAACTGTAAGGTTCCCAACATAACAAGCGTTTTACCAAGGCGCCTGTGTAAGCTTACCAGGAGAAGAAGCAATCCGAGCAGTGTCTGCAATTGTTACCAGCAACCAAAAAAAGTTCGAACAACACAACAAAATTGTGGAACAAGTCTTGGATGACTTTGTAAAAAACGGCCCTGTTGAAGATGCTTGGAACACCTTTGCCCCAGAAGCCGAGTTGGATAGGTTGGAATGTATAGAGGAACGCAAAGAAGGGGAGCCACTTCATGAGAATGAACAAGATGATGTTCCGGAGTATACACGTCACAAACAAACAGGTGGAATTTCGCTTACTGTGAAGGCCCCACAAATGTGCCCTGATTTCCTTAGGAAAATGTACAGAAACCTTAACCGGACGCAAGCTCAGACATTCTACTCAGTTTGTGACTGGTGCACTAACCGCGTGCGTGGCCTAAATCCTGACCCATTCTAATACTTTGTCACTGGTGGCGCAGGGACAGGCAAATCACACCTGATAAAGTGCATCTATGCTGAGGCAACAAAGATACTCAGTAAACGTCCCAGACTACGTGAGGAAGCAGACATATCCATGCCCAGCATTTTACTAACTGCATTTACAGGAACAGCAGCTTTCAACATTTCAGGCAACACTTTGCATTCTCTGCTGAAGTTGCCAAGAAGCTTGAAGCCACCCTACCAAGGACTTGGAAATCTCATAGATGAAGTGAGGGCACAGCTGTCAAATGCGGAGATCATTGTTATTGATGAGGTGTCAATGATTTCAAAGCCCCTGTTTGCCTACATCAACTGGAGATTACAGCAAATCAAAGGCAGTAAGAAACCTTTTGGTGGTATGTCAGTACTAGCAGTAGGAGACTTTTACCAGGTCCCCCCACTGGGAAAAAGTAAGCCACTCTGCGTGTTTGAGGAAAATAGCTATGACGTCTGGAAAGACTACTTTCAGATGATCACGCTGACAGAAATCATGCGACAGAAGGATGACATTTCATTTGCTGAGCTTTTGAATAGAATCAGAGTGAAGCAGACGACTGGCACCTTAAGCAATGATGACAAAGCTCTGCTTGCTCAGGCTTTGACAGATCCCACCCACTACCCTAATGATGTGCTGCACATCTTTGCCACCAACAAAGAGGTTCACAAACATAATGCCGCAACTGTGTCTGTTCTCCATTCAAACGTCACCAACATATATGCCGACGATTACAAAAAAGACCCTAAAACAGGAGTGATGCAGAGGCAAGACCAACCCTTCAAAGGACACAAAGACAATCTGATTGACACACTGCAAGCAGCTGAAGGTGCCCGTATCATGATCACAAGAAACATTGATGTTGAAGACGGGCTTGTTAACGGGACATTTGGCAAGATTGCAAGAATAATCATCCAGACTGAGAATGGTGCTACTACGGTAAACAAGCTTGGCCTTGTGCTGGACAATCCAAATGCAGGACAGAGATACCGTAACAAGTCGTCTGGTGATGCTGACAACTTGGTGTACTTGGAAAGGGTAGAGGAAAACCTGAGACAGAAAGGAGTTGTTCGCAGGCAGTTCCCCCTGAAGTTGGCTTTTGCATGTACGATTCATAAGTGTCAGGGGATGTCGATACAGTCAGCAGTGGTCTCATTGAAACGGGTCTTCCAACCGGGAATGGCCTATGTTGCTCTGAGTAGAACGACTACACTGCAAGGACTGCAGATAACCGACTTTGATGAGAAGAAGATCTTTGCTGATCCTGAAATCACAGCCTCCCTGCACTCAATGAAGAATGCATCACTGGAAAGTGTTATGCCCCTCTTAAAGTTTCTACAGACAACAGACAAAAAGCAAACATTAACAATTATCCATCACAACACGGAAGGATTACCAGCTCACATTGAAGATATCAAATCTCACCACGAGTTGATACTTGGAGATGTTTTATGTTTCACTGAAACTCATCTCTCAGGCTCTTCTGTTGCTAAAAGTCTCCAGCTGGAGGGCTACAACCTGTTCAAACGCAACAGACACCTCTCGTACACAAACGTTCCTGACATTGCAAGTAAAAGTGGCGGAGGTGTCGCCATGTATGTCAGAAACCATTTCAAGGCCTTTGAAAAGCAGTATCATCACAATGTGACTGACTTGGAGTTCTTGGTTGTCAAACTGGAGTCCCCTGTACAAGCTTTGATCGCCACTGTTTACAGGCCACCGGATTACAGTATTGGCCAATTCCTTACTAACCTGCTGGGACTCTTGGAATCTTTGGAAAGAATGGATTGCCAACCTATAGTACTCTGTGGAGATTTCAATGAAGATTTTCTGTCCAGAGCAAAGAAGCCAATATCTGACCTTCTTCACTCAAGAGGATATACCCAACTGGTCTGGGCAGCCACCACAGAAAAAAACACACTGTTGGATCACATTTACATCTCCAGGGTGCAGCACTGTCTCCAGTCAGGAGTACTGCACAGTTATTACAGCTATCATGATCCTGTGTATTGTGTTTTGAGCAGTGGTTGTGAACATGCTTAGAGCCTGTTAATGTTTTTATAAATGTATGTTTTAATGTAACTGTGAAGCCCTTTGGGCAACAAAATTGCAATTAAATTTGCTATATAAATAAATAAAAGTTGAAATGCATTACTCGCTCTATCAAGCTTGCCATGTGTACTTTTTAAATTTGATCAATCAATTGGGTAATGTAATGTTTACTATCTTTACTCACTCCAAACACTCCATAAAGTTACTCTGCCCAGTCCAACCTTTTTACACTTACTCCAGCCACTCCAACCACACAACAGTTACTCCGCCCACTCCACCCAGTTACTCCGCCCACTCCACCCAGTTACTCCACCCACTCCACC
Organism: Staurois parvus; assembly: GCF_062004578.1. Taxonomy (NCBI): domain Eukaryota; kingdom Metazoa; phylum Chordata; class Amphibia; order Anura; family Ranidae; genus Staurois; species Staurois parvus. The sequence goes on from NW_028318358.1 coordinate 4,110,267, forward strand.
CAGTTACTCCGCCCACTCCACCCAGTTACTCCGCCCACTCCAATTGTAGACTACTGGTGGAGGCAAGAACACTTTACACAATTTCCCCAGAAATTGTAGATTTTCTAGTTATGTATTGCTGTCCGGAAGTATTTAAATAGGGTTTGGCATACCAGCATTTTAATTCTATACAATAAAGAGTCCTGTTTGAAAGCTGTGTGTGTGTACACACATACATGTCTCAGAAAAGATAACCTGTCACCAAAAATCATCACAGGGGACTTTGTCCCGTATGTGATTTAGGGGGAAAAGTGTTTGTGTGTTTTTTTTGTTTTGTTTTTTTTTGTTTTTTTTAAATAAGTTACACCCAAGCATATAACACCCCCAAATTTTTCAAGGGCCCCCATATATGTACGCATGCACAAACTTAAAAGCACATACTCATGCGCCTACACATGACGACGATTGTGATACACATGTTACATATCGCCGTGTACGCCAGAATGACAGCAATAAATCTAGCACAAGGCCTCCTCCATACACTAGACTGATGACCTATAAGGGGCTTTGAAAGTGTTGCCTATAGAAAATATAGGGTACTAAAGTTTGTTGCCGTTTCACGAGCGCACACAAATTTTAGGTTTGAAATGTTGGATATCGGTTTACTCGATGCAACCTTGTCTTTTATATTAAAAAAAAATTGGATAATGTATTGCTTTTTGTTACCCTAAAATTTAAGTGTATTTTTTACTGAAATTGTGATATCGTGTGACATAGAAAATAGGAACTACCACTATTTTATTCTATAGGGTCTCTGCTTTCAGAAAATATACAACGTTTGGGGGGTTTGTGTCATCTTCAGGCCTAAAATGATTTTTTAAACGTGTGGAAATAATGCAAAAACAGCTCCTGGCAGCGAAAGGGATAAAGGATAAATCCGACGCTCCCCTTTCCTGATGAGCAGCCAATCGGTACTCATTACACTGCAAGGTCTCTCTCCTCCCTCCTAGTCCCCGAGTGCGGTGCTGGAGAGAGGCGGGAGGGAGGAGATAAACTGCGCAGTTTTAAAAATATTAAATGTTTAAGTCGCCATAAAGTCCTTTTTTTTTTTTTTTTTTTTTTTTTTTTTTTTTTTTAAAGCCCCAGACATTACTTAAAGCAGATTTAAATATGGTTTTGGTTAAAATTTATTTTTATCGGGACAAGTAGATTGTCATGAGGGACTAGTAGATTGGGACACTGATTTAGTCCCGGGACAAGTAGTTTTTTCAAAAATTTCTACACCTTTCTTTTTCATTAGCATTTTTCAGTATGAAAAACATCTTTAGCACCCACTTTCCCACAATGCATCTTTGAATAGTCCATTGTGTAGTTGTTTGGTTGCCATTTTCAGAGCGCAGAGTGCACTAGAGTAGAGAGAGCACTGTTAAGATCTTTCTTTTTCTTGCTGTGTCCATTATGCATCCTGTAATACAGAAAATTAGTGAGGCAATGCTAATGATTCTAAGGATGGTGAAAAACTCCTCTTCAAACGCATTAGTTATGGGGTTTTTTCCAACCGGAAAAGTCCTCTGCCAAAAAACGCTGATAAAAGCCTGTGTTTGCATTGTCACATAGGATAACATGCTGGGGAGTTTACTGGCTGCAGGAAAAACTGCCTGACACAAAAAATGGCAGCTGTTAAAATGTCCCATGTGCATGAAACCTTGTGCCACTCACAAGCTTTTACCATGGATGAAATGGGCTGTCTGTGTTGTGCTTTCAACAGATATCAGTTGCAATTTACAACAATGAGATTCTTTAAATGTGCATGGGTGTTTGATTAAAAGGAGGAGAGTGAATTAAGGTGGCTAAAAAGTGATGGAATGAATTGTCCCTTTATGTCCATTACGAGTTTTAGATGTGGTGTTTTTTTTTTTTTCTTTTTAGACCCACAGGATCCGTACAGACTTCTGCAATGCCCTTATGATTCTAACCACCAAATAAGAGCCTGTCGTTTTCCTTATCACCTGATAAAATGTAGGAAGGTGAGTAAGCTGTGTTTTAAACTGGACTATAACTGCTTTTGGTGTATTTGACAATTTTCCTTAAAAGTGCTCAGACAACTAAATATGTAGTAAAAAAGTAAGTAAATATATGGAAGCCATTGTACATGCCATAAGTATTTTGTGTCTATCCTGATTTGCGATCAAGACATACCAACCAGTGAGTATGGCCTGGTTGGTGACCCAAAGGAATTCCCTGCCCCCAGTTTGAGATTAGTCAATAACAAAAATGCAATAAACTAATTGATTCCGTTTTCCCTGTTATGTCCCTTGTCAACATTTATACATTCCAAAATTCTTCACTGGCTTCTGGTTCTGTTCCACTGCACAGTGGCCTACAGGTGACAAGACGCTGATACCTAATCTTTTAGTCTAGCATTTAAAAAAAAAAAAAAAAAAAAAAAAATATATATATATATATATATACTATTTCACCAGTGCTTTTTTACTATCTGCCTGCTGTTCAGCTTAAACAACCGTTGTCTGGATTCAATATCTTTTGGATTCCATATGGAAATTGGTGGTTGAGCCATGTTTTTATCCCCCCCCCCACTTAAAGAGAAACTTTACACATAACAATTGATAAAAAATAATGTTCTTTAGCAAAGAACATGCATTCCACATTAATAATTATGCTGCCAAAATTAATGTGCGCTATAAATTGCTTCCAGCATTGTTCCGGTTTTTCTTCTTGCTGGAGGCTGCCATTTGGTTGAAGCCCTGAGTAGCGGTTAAAGCAGAACTAAACCCTCTTTTTCAGCCAAGAAAGCTGCCATCTGTTTGATTTGCAACTGCCATGGTGCCTCACATGTGATCAGTTATATCACCAGTCATTTGATGGTTTGACAGTTTCAGAACACAAGCCAATGTGACAGTTGGCATGCCGGGAATGTAACTGTTTTTTAAAACTGTTCTATTGATTGGTTTAGTTACGCTTTAATGCTTAGACTGTCAGCAGATCAGTCTCTACAAATTTGGCACAGTGCCTAAAAATAGAGAGCGACTGAGCATGTGCAGAGCAGGGTTAGACGGTGTATTATTGGATTTTAAACCATAGGCACTTATTTCTAAAGTTTTACATAGTTATACCTGCAAAAAAGGGCCAGCCTGAAGTGATCTAACAAGACTTAATTTTCTGACTAAAGTTCCACTTTAAGCAGCAAAGACTGCTGCATGGGAGTGTACACATGCTGCAGTGGTTTGCATTGCAGAGCAATAAAAATTATCCCCTCTCACATTTGTAAGAAATGCCATCTCTGTAATAGGTTAATACTTAAGTGCAATAAATTGCACATTTTACACAGTATTGGACCGGTAAACAGAAAGTCCTTACCATATTTCATTACCAAAACCGCATAAAATGGGGACCTTTCTCAACCAGTTGACACACCAGTTAAGGTACAGAGAAGTCCTATAGAAGATGCAAGTTTTGACTACAGTCAGGTCCATAAATATTCAACACAATTCTAACATTTTTGGCTCTATACACCACCACAATGGATTTGAAATGAAACGAGCAAGATGTGCTTTAACTGCAGACTGTCCGCTTTAATTTGAGGGTATTTACATCCAAATCAGGTGAATGTGTAGGAATTACAAGTTTGCATATGTGCCTCCCACTTGTTAAGGGACCAAAAGTAATGGGACAAAATAATCATAAATCAAACTTTCACTTTTTAATACTTGGTTGCAAATCCTTTGCAGTCAATTACAGCCTGAAGTCTGGAACGCATAGACATCACCAGATGCTGGGTTTCATCCCTGGTGATGCTCTGCCAGGCCTCTACTGCAACTGTCTTCAGTTCCTGCTTGTTCTTGGCATTTTCCCTTCAGTTTTGTCTTCAGCAAGTGAAATGCATGCTCAATCGGATTCAGGTCCGGTGATTGACTTGGCCGTTGCATAACATTCCACTTCTTTCTCTTAAAAGACTCTTTGGTTGCTTTTGCAGTATGCTTTGGGTCATTGTCCATCTGCACTGTGATGCGGCGTCCAATGAGTTCTGAAGCATTTGGCTGAATATGAGCAGATAATATTGCCCGAAACACTTCAGAATTCATCCTGCTGCTTTTGTCAGCAGTCACATCATCAATAAATGCAAGAGAACCAGTTCCATTGGCAGCCATACATGCCCACGCCATGACACTACCACCACCATGCTTCACTGATGAGGTGGTATGCTTAGGATCATGAGCAGTTCCTTTCCTTCTCCATACTCTTCTCTTCCCATCGCTCTGGTACAAGTTGATCTTGGTCTCATCTGTCCATAGGATGTTGTTCCAGAACTGTGAAGGCTTTTTTAGATGTCGTTTGGCAAACTCTAATCTGACCTTCCTGTTTTTGATTCTCACCAAAGGTTTACATCTTGTGGTGAACCCTCTGTATTCACTCTGGTGAAGTCTTCTCTTGATTGTTGACTTTGACACACATACACCTACCTCCTGGAGAGTGTTCTTGATCTGGCCAACTGTTGTGAAGGGGGTTTTCTTCACCAGGGAAAGAATTCTTCGGTCATCCACCACAGTTTTCCGTGGTCTTCCGGGTCTTTTGGTGTTGCTGAGCTCAGCGGTGCGTTCCTTCTTTTTAAGAATGTTCCAAACAGTTGTTTTGGCCACGCCTAATGTTTTTGCTATCTCTCTGATGGGTTTGTTTTGTTTTTTCAGCCTAATGATGGCTTGCTTCACTGATAGTGACAGCTCTTTGGAACTCATCTTGAGAGTTGACAGCAACAGATTCCAAATGCAAATAGCACACTTGAAATGAACTCTGGACCTTTTATCTGCTCATTGTAATTGGGATAATGAGGGAATAACACACACCTGGCCATGGAACAGCTGAGAAGCCAATTGTCCCATTAGTTTTGGTCCCTTAACAAGTGGGAGGCACATATGCAAACTGTTGTAATTCCTACACCGTTCACCTGATTTGGATGTAAATACCCTCAAATTAAAGCTGACAGTCTGCAGTTAAAGCACATCTTGTTCGTTTAATTTCAAATCTATTGTGGTGGTGTATAGAGCCAAAAATGTTAGAATTGTGTCGATGTCCCAATATTTATGGACCTGACTGTATATGGTGAACTTGACATATATATAAACCAGACTTTAGTTTTAAATGCTGGTGGTAAAACTTACCTTAAAGGCTATGTCCATCTTTAGCAACATGTTACCAGTTTTTAGGGTATAATACAATCGTTTTCTAAGCACCCCAAACCTCACCCCCTGAGCCCCCCACCTTTGACCACAGGTGAGGGTACCTCTCCCCTGTGGCCACTGTCACATTTAAAATAGGCATATCTGTACTGGACTCTACCTGCACAGCTGCATCATTCATAGAGATCAGTAATTTAATAAACTGCAAGTCCTGTCTGCTGCCGAACCAGAGGTCTGGTTCTCAGTGGATTAGGAGTGTGCTAATTAACATACTCATAGTCCATTGTATCTTTCTGCAGCTGAGTAACTGAAAGACCGTACAGAGGTACAGGCAGGGAGCTGTAGGAAGTGTATGCAGGAATCTGATGTTGCATCCGCAATCCACTGATCCAAGATGCAACACACACACACGCACACGCACACACACGTACACACACACACACGTACACACGTTTCCCTAGTAAAGTGCACACAGGTAACACTTTGATCGCCCCTGATGTTAACCCCTTCCTGTCCAGTGTCAGTGCTTTTTTTTATTAGCACTGATCACTGTATTAGTGTAATTGGGGAGGCAGTTCCCCCCCCCCCCCCCCCAGTGTAAGAATGCCCACTGCAGTCCCACTATAAGTCGCTTATCACCGCCATTACTAGTACAAAACATAGATTTTTTTTTTTTTTAAATTCCAGTATATATAACACCATTTGTAGACGCTATAACTTTCATGTAAACCAATTATTTACATGCAGATTTTTTTCAGCACGTAGCAGAACACATTTTGGCCTACAGTTATGAAGAAATTTGATTTTTAAATATTTTTTTACTGGATACTTTATAGGAAAAGAACAAAAAATATATATATAACTTTTATTTTTTGTTTTGTTCATAGTGCAAACAAATAACCCTGCACAGGAGGCAGGAGAAAGCTCTTTTTGTAGGGGGGGGAAAAAGACATAAATTTAATTTATGTACAGCATTGCATGACTATGCAATTGTCAGTTAATGTAACGCAGAGCCGTATCGCAAAACAATGGCCTGGTCAGGGAGAGGGGTAAATCCTGGGAGGGCAAGTGGTTAAATAGGGAATGCTTTAGACAAGAGATAAGAGTATCTGCCCATAGATTGGCTTTATTAGACAGCATGGAGCAGTTCATTAGGTTAGGAAACATGATAAATCTTATAGGTGTGGAAGAGGTAGTGAAAAGAGATGAGGAAAGGCATGATGTAAACAGGAATTGTAAAAGCTTGTGCAGGAGTTCAGACAGATATGTGGTGGCAATGTTATCCTAGTGAAGCCAAGAATTTTTGAATTTTGAGTACAGGTGGACTACAACTTACAGGGTCTTCTACATTTGTAAAGAGGGTTGGAAAGTACTTAGTCTAGAAAAACCTTGAATAACGTTCTCCTTGAAGTAAGCTTTAAATGTTGTACCTCTACCTTTGCTAATGCTGCTCCCCATATGTAATATTAAGCAGTGTAAATGCCTTTTTGAATGTTTCCTAGCAGTCACATGACCGCACAGTTGCCAGTCCCATGTGGCTGCTGCAAGAGCTGGCAACAGTGAAGCATTCTCAGCGCAGTGACATCACCCTGCTGGTGATAATGCACTGGGTGTCTCCCCTCCTACCAGCTGCAGCAGCCATCCAGAAGCTGTGCAGTCATGTGACTGCTGGGGAACAGATATTTAAAAAAAAAAAAGTGTTTATACTGCTTAATACATACAGGGTGCAGTATTAGTAAAGGCAGAAATAAGGCGACATTAAGCCCTGGCTCACACTGATTCGGTTTTGCACGTGTTTCAGATCCCAGTGAATTACATTTAAAAAAAAAAAAAAGTCCTATGGAGGTCGTTCACACCTGTGCAGTCCACACACAGTGCTTTTTGAAAAAAAGAGTGAGTGAACGCAATTTAACTGCACCGTAAGTGCTCCTTGAATCACACTTGAAAACTGAAGTAGTTCTCACTGCTTCAGTGTGAACCTAGCCTTAAAGCTTACAAAGCATAGAGCTTTAACTCATTTTTTAAGACGTAGAGTATTCTTGTTTTCTCAGTTTTCTTTTGCTCCAGTGTGTGCTTTGTCCCCACATTACATTTTTAAAGGTGCTCCATCCCATTACAGCATCTTATGGAGCTCCACTGGAGCCATCCTTATGTACATGCTTCCAGGGAGGACAACAGGGCGCAGCTTCGTCACATTTTATTTCAGATACTTGTATAGCGCCGTCAATTTACGCAGCGCTTTACACATATATATTGTACATTCACATCAGTCCCTAACCCTCAAGGGGTGTACAATCTAAGGTCCCTAACTCCCATTCATACATACACATATTAGGGCCAATTTAGACAGGATCCAATTAACCTACCAGCATGTCTTTGGAGTGTGGGAGGAAACCGGAGTACCCGAAGGAAACCCACACAGGCACAGGGAGAACATGCAAACTCCAGGCAGGTGGTGCCATGGCTGGGATTCGAACCAATGACTTTAGTACTGCCAGGCGGAAATGCTAACCATTTAGCCACTGTGCTGCCCTAAATACTTGCCAGCACAATTCATGTTGAGACACATAATCCCTAATGAATAATACTGAGTGTATTAATGCGTGCTCCCTCACAACAAATTTTGAAAAGTAGTGAACACAAAAGAGGGTGTTTGAGGGGGGGTGTATCCCCCCCGCTTTTTATGATGGATTCAACAATGTAGGATACTCTTGGTAACTAAAACTACCACCTTTTCTTTTTTTTTTCCCCCCCCCCAAACAGAATCATCAGGATCTTGCCTCTCAGTTTGTCACATGTCCATTTAATGCCCGCCACATGGTACCTCGGGGAGAGCTAAGCTACCACATTTCCCGATGTGATGACCAAAGTTGCATCGAGCAGGATATTGGTATGAAATCTTATCGAAATGCCATTTCTCAGATTTGGGGTAGTATATAAAAATCTAATTTAAAACAAATTCACATAGAAGCATAGTTGGATGAGTGAAATTTGGCAAATTACTCACACTTCTATGTTTCAATCCATCAGTCCTATCCTGAGCTGTTTCCTTGACCCATCAACCTATATTTCTTTTTGAAGTTTGAATTGTTCTGAATATTCAGTTATATGGAAAAATGCTTGTGCTCTCCAATGTGGTAAATCAAAACTAAGCTGCAGTGCACAAAGTTATGACAGATTTCATAAATATAAAAAAAAAAAATTGCATTGCGCTGACAAACAGCTGTTAAAATCAATGAATAATGATTCTGAGTAATCAGTAATTACAACACAAACAATCACAAAACAAGTACATGAATTAAGTCATTTGTGCCACAAAGTGCTCATATGAGTGCAAAAACCACAAGAAAGTTCAAAAATGATCTTAAACAACCACAAGTCTGGATCCATCCTACATAAACTTGTTACAGGATGCTGATGAAGTTTAATGATGCAAGGAGGAGCATATAGGAGCTCACACAGTAACACAGGAGTAAGACAGTTGTCACAGCAGTCCAACCTTATAGAAGTCTGAACTGTCAGCCTGATCTCTGTGGAACAGTGGGCTGCAGGGAGAACCCCTGCTCATTGGAGTCTTTGTAAAATGCAATCTTGATTTACAGCGTATGAATGTGTTTGTAGCCTCCCTGGCGGTATTCCCGAGTGTAGCTCGGGGTAAAGTTTCAGTACCACAAGCGGTAACCCCGAGCTACACTCGGGCTTACCAAGCGACGCTGCTCCGCGATCCCTCGGTCACTTACCTTGTCCTGCGCTCCCGCGATGTCCCTCCTGCAGTGTCCCCGGCAATGTAATTCGGCGGATGCAGGCATCTGTCATCTGGGTTCCGTCCTCTGCGAGTGTCGGGACGTACGGGGGACGGAACGGCGGGAAATTTGAAAATGGCAAAAAGTGACATTCACTAAAATCACATAGTAAAACATTACTGTACCAAACCATTTCACATACATGTTGTCCTGAGTGCTTTGTCCTGTGCCCTGCCTGCATTTTTACTGTTCTTTCTACCTGGAAACTGAGAAATGTCCATGGCATCCAAAAAGCGTCCCTTGAGGTCAAAAGCAGTTTTAGACCAGCTAGAGAACAGTGATAGTAAATTAGAACCACTTGCAGAATTGAGTGATAATGATTCGTGGGGAAATTCGTCATCAGACACTGAAAACGATTCTGCGACTTTGCTCAGTGATGTGCGAACTTGGCGCTATATTTTAAATTTCAGTGTTTTTGGTTTGATTATATTATTGAATTAAATTTATTATTATATTATTATTTTTTATGATTATTTATTAAATTATGATTTTGTGTTTCAAATTTTATTATACCCGGGATGTTTACTAGACTCTTGTTCGGACAGATTTTAGTGAGTTATTCCTAAGAATTACAGGCCCACAATATAAAACGCCAAATTTCCATACAAAATAATAGTACCGCTTTCAGCACCAAAAATCTGAAATAATCATACCGCCAGGGAGGTTAATAAATTATGTAGTTTTAAAATTTTGTATGAAAAGCACTATGGTTTTTGATTTTTTTTCTCTTGTCTGTATTCCTCATGGAGAAATTCCCTTCACGTCTCTTAAAATGTCCAATACAGGTTATTATGGTCTGTCACCTCCTGTTTTAGTGACAACTGCTGTAGTAATGTGCAGTTGAACGTGTATTACAGTGATGTAATATCCACAAGTCAATCAGCGGATCACTTCTAAATCAACATCTTGCAATACTCTGTCCAGGCTGTTCAAAGTGTACAGTTTAACCGCAGGCGAGGGTGCCAGAGTCCACCGCCATCTCAAACACAAAAAAAGTTATTGAAAACCACTAAGGGTTACCCTACAATGTTCAATAAAAAAAAAACTAGGGAAAGATGGATTGAGAGCGTTAATTAAAACTAAATCAGTAGCTTGATTGTGCAATATCGGGCTCCTGCAGACACTGACTACAGATCTCTGCCAGTACCTCTGTACAGGCAGACAGTCACTGAGCTGCAAGAATTGTCAATGGACTACGAGGATGCTGATCAGCATGCTTGTAATACTTTGATAACTAAATGTCTTTCTGCTGGTGGGGGGGGGAGAAATCCCCCGCCTGCTGTCACAGGGGGGCTGGCTGTGTAATATGTAACATGTTTAAAAGGTGAACCTATCCCTTCAGAAAATAGGATGTTTGATGTACCATAAAATCTTTTTCTTGATGTTCATCAGGGAACAAAGGTCCTGCCCCTCTGGTCTTTTGGTCCACTCCTGCAACTTCTTGATACAAAACGGAGGCATACTTGGAATGGGAGGGTTTTAAATAAAATTGTATGTTCTCATTTGATTGCTTAAGTCTGTTTGCTTTCAGCTGATGAAAAAAGTATGTACAAGCGAGATGTCAACCCAAGCCAATGGAATGCTCCACCATGTACTGAGGACTGGGATAAAGGTATATGAATTGCAATACTATAGTTACTGTTTGCGTACAGCCAGCTTTCACCTTTGTTATGGCAAGCCACAGAATGATCTGGTTGCCCTGGCCCTGTTTTTCAGTGGTTTCCAACCAATATATTTAAAGATTAGGGTAAGCAGGGGATTTCAATGAAAATAGGCAGGTAACTTTTAATCTTCCAGCTGTCTCATACCTGAGGAGAAGCAGCTGGTTATCTGGATTCCAAGAAAGGAAACTCCGTACCCCAGCATTACTAATTAAAGGGCTTACAGTATGTCTTGTTAAATGAGCTAAAAACGCCATTTAAAACAGAGTTTGAAGTATCAATTTTCTTACACCTGTTCACACATGTACGATTTCTGATGTTTCAGCTATCATGCTAAAATTCACAATAGAAATCCCATTATTCTGCAAGGTGGCCCATTAACACTTGTGCAACAAGCTGTAGTGCAACTTAAGAAAAGGTGCAGGTGCTTCTTTTTGTGCCATTTTGGCCCTATAAATCTCAGTTGGAAAGTACATGACTTTTGGCATGTTTTTATGCATAATGACCAACATCCTCCTCCTAGCATCTGCTTTAACCAGGATGCAGAAGATTGAAATGGTAGACAACACTATGCTGGATACAGAAGAGCTGATATGGCTGGTACGGGAAAGGATCTTGCTGTGCAATCCCAAGGACTGTAATTACAAGGATCTCTGCATGCGCCAGAGGGTCTGGGAAGACATTTCCCATACAGTGTATGTAGATTGGGATCTTTACCCAGCCTCACGGCAAAAAAAAAAAAGGTAAGCTTATTTTTTATTAAGAATGTTTTTTCTTTGTCATGATGCTGTATGATTTGCATCATTACCAAGCTAGACCTGTTGTTCTTCATTTCAATAACATTCATGCCCAAACATGTGAGCCCAGTGTCGTTTCTTATCTGCAAGAAGTCCTGGGTGGTTTTTTGCATTGCCAAATGTGTTTAACCCTGTATGGTGGTAGTTCTATGGAACAGCACCAACCTCCACATTTTGAATCGCAACTACATAAAACCATTTCAGTAATTGAGACAATGGACAGAAGTTAGAAAAATAAATACAGAGAAATATCACAGCCTGAATATAGTTTATTAGATCAAATTACAGAAACTAATAAGAATAGAGTACCCATAAAGTTTGTTTTGTTAGATAAATTATGAAAAGGTACCACTGCTCTGTGGCGCTAGGAAGTCAATGTGCGCTCCAAATGATGTCACAATCAGAAGTCCCGTCTCTTTGCATTGACTATTGGAAAAAGCACTGTTCAATTTCTTTTCGTTTTTGACATACACAACACTGTGTATTAAATAACATGCATGGATCAGGGCAGCAGCTATCCAGAGCATTCTTTCACATCACATTTTTAGGGATATTTGTACAGTATTATTGTACAGGTGTTTATACTGTTTTTGAATCTTTCCTTGTGGTTTAGTGAGTCGGCATGCTGACTTGTGCAGGGCACATGCTGCATTAACAATAATAGCTTTCTACAGGTTTAAGTTGATAAGAGTGTGCAGCAAACACCACTTGACAAGAATACTGAAATCACATTCCACAGCTTTTCCTTCCGTGGTGTTTTGATAATTGAATACCCTCATAAAATTGAATAGGTCATTAGTAGGTGCTCACCTAGGGCAAAGGCCTTATTCCCTACAAAGATACATGTTTGATTAGCATCAATTGTTCCTGGAAGTGGACAGTTCTCTGGCAGGTCAAGTTCACGCAGCATCTGAAATGAAGAGTGTGCAAAAATACTGGCGTTTGAGCTGCTCCCATAGAGTCCTATGTTAATACAGTATAACTAAAACAATTTACATCAGCGCTTGCTTTTTTGATAATTTAAAGAGTAAGTCCACTTTTGTTGAGAAAGAAAATCCCCTGGTTGATCTATGTACATTGCAGAGATTTTAATAAACTTTGTTGCAAATTTCTATCTGTTGTTCTGAAGAAATGGCTGTTTTTCTGTGTCCAAGTGAATGGGAGTTACTTTATAATTCTTAATCAGCTGCTGCACTTGCAGGCTTCTAATGAGTAAAGTGGCAGGATCTGAATTCCTTTAGACGTGATAAACCCTTTTTGAGTATCCCACCAAATCTGAAATTTTTGTTGCTGAGGATGCCCAAAATCTGATTTGTATCTTAGTACAGACTTGTGGGAAAATCAGAGAGCCTATCACACAAACAGGAAATTACATTTCCTGTGCAGAATCTGTGCAGAACGCCAACAGGTTGCCATATTGCATTGCACTTTGCAGAAAATTATAGCGCTACAGACTGAAAAAAAAAGGTAAATTTAAATGTCGTTCTATTACAATATGGCTTGTGACGCACCGTATATCATATCTACACACACACACACACACACACACACACACACACACACACACACGGTAAGGTCCATGTATATATTTGGACACCGGTACAATTTTCATACTTTTGGCTCTGTACTGTATGCAGCCAGAATATAGTACATAGTCTGGCTGAAAAGAAGACAAAAGTCCATCCAGTTAAACCATTAAAAAAAACACAAAAAAGACCAGTTGTAATCCTACACCCTCCGTTGATCCAGAGGAAGGCAAAAAACCCAGCAAAGCATGATCCAATTTGCTCCTGCAAGGGAAAAAATCCTTCCTGATCCCCCAAGAGGCAATCTGACATTCCCTGGATCAACTTTACCTCTAAATGTTAGTAACCAGTTATATTCTGTGTATCCAAGAAAAAATCAAGGTCTTTTTTAAAGCAATCCACTGAGCCGGCCAGAACTAGCTCTTGAGGAAGTCTACTCCACATTTTCACTGCTCTTACTGTGAAGAAACCTTTCTGTATTTGTAGATTAAATTTCCTCCAGACATAGTGCCTCCTTGTCCTCTGTGATGACCTCAGGGTGAATAACTACACCGAGTTCACTATGTGAACCACTGATGTATTTATACAGGTTGATTATCTTCTCAAGAGAGAATAAATTCAGTTCCTCTAATCTTTCCTCATAGCTGGGCTCCTCCATGCCTCGTATCAGTTTGATTCTCTGTACTGTCTCCAGTTCCCCAATGTTCTTTTTATGAATTGGTGCCCAAAATTAAACTGCATATTCCAGATGAGGTGTTACTAATGATTTGTACAGGGGTAATATGATATCTCTCTCTGGAGTCTATATCTCTTTTAATACGAGAGGATTTTGCTCGATTTAGAAACCGCAGCTTGGCATTGCATGCCATTATTAAGCTTGTGATTTACCAGAACTCCCAGATCCTTCTCCACCATTGATTCCCCCAGTTTTACCCCCCTAGTATGATGCATGCATATTCTTGGCCCCCGAGTGTATAACCTTACATTTATCAACATCAAACCTCATTTGACACATTGTTGCCCAATTAAACCGTGCATTAAAGTTGGCTTGGAAATTGGAGACATCCTGTAAGGACGTTATTCCGCTGCACAGCTTGGTGTCATCTGCAAAGATTGAAATGGTCGTTTATAAATAGACTTCGGTGTGTGTGTGTGTATATATATATATATATATATGTATGTATGTATATATGTGTGTATGTGTATATATATATATGTGTGTGTGTGTGTATATGTATATGTATGTATATATATATATATATATATATATATATATATATATATATATACTTTTTTTTTTTTAAAGGTATTTACCAAAACATATTCAAGCTATAGTTATATAATGGATATGGGCTGAAAGTGCACACACTCAGGTTTAATTTGAGGTTATGTACATCCAAATTGGAGGAAAGGTTTAGGAATTACAGTTCTTAAGAGTAACCATCCCTCCTTTAAGGGACAAAAGTAATTGGACAATTGAATCAAAAGCGGTTTCATGGCCAGGTGTAGGCTACTCCATTATTTCTTCATCAATTTAAGCAGGTGAAAGATCTGGAGTTGATTTTAAGTGTGGTATTTGCATTTGGAATATATTGCTGTGAACCTACATCATATGTTCAAAGGAGCTTTCCATGCAAGTGAAACAGACATTAGGAGTGGAAAAAATCAACAGTTTTTAGTACGTTCTGAGGAAAGAAGAACGTACTGATGTGCTCAGCAACATAAAAAGGTATGGACATCCACGAAAGACAACAGTGGTGGATGATTGCAGGATCCTCTCTATGGTAAAGAAAAACCCATTCACAACATCCAGACAAGTGAAGGACACTCTCCAGAAGGTGGGCGTATCATTGTCAAAGTCTACAATCAAGAAGACTTCACAAGAACAAACACAGGTGCAAACCATTCATAGCCTGAAGAATAGAAAAGCCACATTAGGCCTTTGCCTAAAAACAACATCTAAAGAAGCCAGACCAGTTCTGGAAAAGCATTGTTTGGATGGATGAAATGAAGTTTAATCTGTACCAGAATGACGGGAAAAAGTGTTTTGAAGGCTTAGAACAGCTCATGATCTAAAACACACATCAAATGTAAAACATGGTGGAGGCAGTGTGATGGCATGGGCATGCATGACTTCCAGTGGCTCTGGGTCATTGGTGTTTATTGATGATGTGACAGAAGCAGCCAGATGAATTCTGCAGGGATTCGAGAGATATTTTCAGCCAAATGCAGAAAAGTTGATTGTACGGTGCTTCACAGTACAGATGAACAATGATCCAAAACACTGCAAAAGTAACAGAGGAGCTTTTGAAGGAAAAGTGGAATATTCTGCAATGGCCCAGTCAATCAACTGATCTCAACCCAGTTGAGCATGAATTTCACTTGATGAAGGCAAAACTAAAGGCAGAATGACCCATAAACAAAGAATAACTGAAGACCGTAGCAGTTAGAGCCTGGCAAAGCATCAGAAAAGTGTAAACAGTCTTTGGTAATGTCCATAGGTTCCAGACTTCAGACATTCCCAGTAAAGGATTCTCAACAAAATATTAAAAATGAATATTTTATTTATGATATTAATTTGTCCAGTTACATTTTAGCCCCTGAAAATGGAGGGGCTGTGTATAAAAATGGTTACAGTTCCTAAAATTTGTACTTGATGGTTTTATTCAACCCCTTAAATTAAAGCTGAATGTCTGCACTGGGATTTTTTTTGTTTTGTTTTTTTTAGCATGGAATAAGGTAATGTAGCTAATGACTGATACCAAAACGTATTTTGTATTTGCAGCACAGAAAGTAGATGGAAGTTCTACAAAAGATGTGGTTGCAAATTTGTCTGAAGTGCGCTCTACACCAACCACCGGTACATCCTTATTGGTGACTCCTGTGCCTAAGCAGAAGGCTGCTGTGGGTGCAAGCTCTGTCGGTAGACAGGCAAGGCCAAAAAGACGCCCTGTTAGGAGAGCATCCACTCTCAATATGGTGAGACTACTTGACGTGTCAACAATGTTGCAAAACACAGAGGCCAACCAGAGTGAAGATATTTCCTTTGCTTGAGGGTGTAATAAAACAGGTCCTCTCATATTACTATGTTGAAATGCATATTGGGGGCCATGCAGTATATTGCTTCCTTCATCCCCCATACTCCACCATCTGCCACACCTGATACTGTGGGGGTTTGTTTGTTTTTTGTCTTGGTGCCCCCCCCCCCCCCCATTTACACCTGCATCATCCCCACTATCCAGTCCTCCACAACCAACCCCCTCCATTTTCTGGCCAACAAACTGATCAACATCATTATTTTGATCTCTCACCATTCCCACCGCCTCTCCACCCAATACCTTAACTATCCCCATCTATTCCTTATCCTACCCCTGACCCCCAACATCTACATTAGAACCCCATGCAATTCAGCACCACCATACCCCAACAATCCAGCAATTCCGGTTCTCCCACTCACAGTATTACTACCACATTTCCCTTTTCCTTCCACCATCACCACACCATCGACCCCCTTATAACTAAATGCAAGGGTATGATCCCTCCTTGTGATTTGTTTTTTGTCTCATTTGCAACTTCGCGATATGCCTGATTTGCAGAACTTGTGATTTTTTTTATTTATTTATTTATTTTTTTTGCCCAATGCTGAGGGCTTTTGCATTACCTACTTTAGTAAACAAATGTATTTCTAGCATTAAAATTGTTGTATACCTGTCTACTAGAGACACATTTTGCATATCTGTATTTAAATATTCCTTTTTGTGACTTTAAAAAAATATTACATGTCTGAAGAAATAAACTCTTATGATACAATTGATACTATATATATGTGTGTGTATTCTATTGTTTGCAGTTATGGGGTTATAGAAGAACATGCTTTGGCTCTTAACCGCTTCCTGACCACCCTATAGCAGATATACCGCTACAGGGCCTCGGGTGTGCAAAATCACGTGTATATATACGTGATTTTGTGTTTCCGGATAGAGGGGCGCGCGCAACCCACCCATGGCGCCATTTGTGGTCGCAGCTGTCAATCGCTGGGTCCCAGCCGGTGATTCCCTGCCGACACCCGGTGATTACTTAGCATCTCCCGATGGAGAGGAGCACTGCTTTGTTTACTAACAGTCCTCCTCCCTGTCAGCTTGGGCACACTGCTCTGGATGGCTGTGTCATTACAGTAAAATCCACATACACCACTCCCTATGTAATACACTCCCTGCACACAACCCTTTGATCGCCCCTCATGTTAACCCCTTCCTGCCCAGTCCCATTAGTACGGTGTCTGTGCTTTTTTTTTTTTTATTTTAGCACTGATCACTGTATTAGTGTCACTGGGGATGTCAGTGACACCAAGTCAGTTCCCACCCCAGTGTCAGACTGCCTGCCGCAGTCCCGCTATACGGTGAAGGAAATGAGTATTTGATCCCCTGCTGATTTTGAATGTTTGCCCACTCACAAAGAAATGATCAGTCTAAAAATCGAATGGTAGGTGTATTGTAACACAGACAATAGCAACAAAAAATTCTAAAGAAATGCATGTCTAACAAATTATGCACTCATTTTCATGTTCATGAGGGAAATAAGTATTTGATCCCCTTCACAAAACATGACTTAGTACTTGGTGGCAAATCCCTTGTTGGCAATCACAGAGGTCAGATGTTTCCTGTAGTTGGCCACCAGGTTTGCACACATCTCAGGAGGGATTTTGGCCCACTCCTCTTAGCAGATCCTCTCCAGGTCATTAAGGTTTGGTGGCTGACGTTTGGCAACTCGAACTTTCAGCTCCCTCCATAGATTTTTCAATTGGATTAAGGTCTGGAGACTGGCTAGGCCACTCCAGGATCTTAATGTGCTTCTTCTTGAGCCACTCCTTTGTTGCCTTGGCCATGTGTTTTGGGTCATTGTCATGCTAAAACACACATCCACGGCCCATTTTCAGTGCCCTCGCTGAGGGAAGAAGGTTCTCACCCAAGATATGATGGTACATTGCCCCTCCATTGTCCCTTTGATGCAGCGCAGTTGTCCTGGCCCCTTAGCAGAAAAACCCCTCCAATGCAGAATGTTTCCACCACCATGTTTGACAGTTAGGATGTTGTTCTTGGGATCATAGGCAGCATTCCTCCTCCTAACACGGCGAGCTAATGCCAAAGAGCTCGATTTTGGTCTCATCGGAGCACAACAGTCCTCTGCATCATTCAGATGTTCAGTGTTGAACTTCAGACAGGCCTGGATATGTGCTTTCTTGAGCAGAGGAACCTTGTGGGCACTGCTGGATTTCAATCCTTGTTGGCATAGTGTGTTGCCAATTGTTTTCTTGGTGACCGTGGTCCCTGCTGCTTGGAGATCATTGACAAGATCCTCCCGTGTAGTTCTGGGATGATTCCTCACTGTTCTCATTATCATTGACACTCCACGAAGTGAGATCTTACATGGTGGACCAGACCTTGGGAGACTGACAGTTGTTTTGTGTTTCTTCCATTTGCGAATGATTGCACCAACTGTTGTCACCTTCTCACCAAGCTGCTTGGCGATAATTTGGTAGCCCAGTCCAGCCTTGTGTAGGTCCACAATCGTGTCCCTGACATCTTTGGACAGCTCTATGGTCTTTGCCATGGTGGAGAGTTTGGAATCTGATTGTTTCATTGCTCCCGTGTACAGGTGTCTTTTATACAGGTAACAAAATGAGATTAGCAGCACTCCCTTTTAGAGACTGATTCTAATCTGAGCTTGTTACCTGTGTGAAAGACACCTGGTAGCCAGAATCCTGCTGAATGATAGGGGATCAAATACTTATTTCCCTCATGAACATGCTAATCAGTGCATAATTTGTTAGTTACGCATATCTTTAGATTTTTTTATTATTTTGTCAGTGTTATAATAGACCTACCATTCGATTATTAGACTGATAATTTCTTTGTGAGTAGGCAAACATTCAAAATCAGCAGGAGATTTCCTTCACTGTAAGTCGCTGATTGCCGCTATTACTAGTAAAAAAATCCAGTATCTATACCGCCATTTGTCAACGCTATAACTTTCATGTAAACCAATTAATTTGCACGTATTGGGATTTTTTTTTTTTAGCAAAGACATAGCAGAATACATTTTGGCCTAAATTTATGAAGAAATTAGATTTTTTTTTTTTTTTTTACTGGATGTGTAATAAAACGTCAAAAATATTATTTTTTTTTTCTCAATTTTTTTTTTATAGCGCAAAAAATAAAAACCGCACAGGCAATCAAATACCACCAAAAGAAAGCTCAATTTGTGGGAAAAAAAGGACGTAAATCTCATTTGGATGCAGTATTGCATGACCACGCAATTGTCAGGTAAAATAACGCAGCGCCGTCACGCAAAAAAAAAATGGCCTGGTCATGAAGGGGGGTAAATCCTCAGGAGGGCAAGTGATTAAAATGCCAAAATTTTAGTATATAAAAATTACGTTATTAGGTCCCATGCAGACGGGAATGCAAACGTAGGAGTCCCAAGTGTGTTTGCAGCTAATTTCTTAATGCACATGGAAGCATGTAAATGCTTTCTTATGGATGAATGCACAATCGAGATCTTGAGCAGTATCTAGGTGTGTTCAGTCTAGCTGCATTTACACAAAATATAATTTTTTTGTGTCCTGTGACCATTTAGCTTGGTTTTTAGAGACTAAACTCAAAGAGCATCTAAATGCAAAATCTGGGAAGTATATTAGTTATTAGCAGATAACTACTCCTGTACTAAACACAGGTGATCCATGTACATGGGGACTTCAGCCCAGTAACTCGTCAAAACTGAAGAAAAATAGGGAGCTTAGTGGTCAATAACTGCAAGAGACAATGTCACCTTGCAATTGTGCTATTAATCACTTGCCCTCCAGAGGATTTACCCCCCTCCCTGACCAGACCATTTTTTGTGATACGGCACTGTGTTAATCTAACTGACAATTGTGCGGTCATGCAACGCTGCATTCAAATGAAATTTGTCTTTTTTTTTTTTTTTTTTCCCCAGCAAATAGAGCTTTCTTTCGGTAGTATTTCATCGACTCTGCATTTATTTAAATTTTTTTGCGCTATAAACAAAAACAGACCGACAATTTTGGGGGGAAAAAGACTATATTTTTGACTTTTCTATTAAACTTGTCCAGTAAAAAAATTAAATCAAATTTCATCATAAATTCAGGCCAAAATGTATTCTGGTACGTCTTTGCTAACAAAAAAAAAATCCTAATGTGTGAATTCATTGGTTTACGTGAAAGTTATAGCGTTTTCAAATGGCAGTTTATATACTGGAATTTTAAAAAAATATCTAAAGGAAACGAGCGCTAGATCTGTGTAGTGGAGCAGCTAGCAAAAAAAGGTAAAACCTCAGAAAACCTCTTGGGATAACATATACATATAAAACAAACATGCAGCGCTCCTATCAATGATATAAAACAAATAAATGAAGACCTATGTATATAACTCCAAAATTGACATATAGGCTTATATGTGTGTAAAATTGTGTATAACGCACACAACTATGAGTCACCATGCATAGATAAGTTCATGAACTTAATTTCCAAAACTGAAACGTGAAGATGAGCGAGTCTATATGCAGCAAGCGAACAATATTCGTGACATCAATGGTGAAGGAATGAGAATATTATGCACTAACCAGATAGCGCTATATAAAACGCATGTAGATGATGAGATCATCTAGGTGTGAGCATCTGGACCCAGGTGTTCTGACTAGTGGCAGCATCTATCACAGCATTTCAACAGGGTTTCCAAATAGCAGAGCTCTGATTGTAGACCACCAAAGCAGCTTTCTTTGAGAACGTGCATGGCACGAAACATGTCAGAGAGCTGCCCTCAGTGACTTTCTTTCCACATGGACCTCTTCTGTCTGGCCAATCTGGCCTTTTTGCATATCATGTGAGTTGTATTTTTACCATTTCTTTGCATTTGAATAAAGCAATGCTGCACTTAGATATTTTTGCCCTTTGGCTCGTTTTTGCTTGAGCCAATTTTCCCTAAGGAAATCATCGGATATTCTCCTGAGACCTTTCTCCCTCTGGTGGTCGGTGAACACATCATACGCCTGGGGATTCCTGGTCTGACAAGATCCTGGTTGCTGGCTCCCTCTGGTGGTCTACAATCAGCGCTCTGCTATTTGGAAACCCTGATGAAATGCTGTGATAGATGCTGCCACTAGTCAGAACACCTGGGTCCAGATGCTCACACCTAGATGATCTCATCATCTACATGCGTTTTATATAGCGCTATCTGGTTAGTGCATATTATTCTCATTCCTTCACCATTGATGTCACGAATATTGTTCGCTTGCTGCATATAGACTCACTCATCTTCACGTTTCAGTTTTGGAAATTAAGTTCATGAACTTATCTATGCATGGTGACTCACAGTTGTGTGCGTTATACACAATTTTGCACACATATAAGCCTATATGTCAATACTGGAATTTTAATTTATTTTTTTTAACTAGTGATGGCGGTGATCAGTGACTTATAGCGGGACTGCGGCGGGCATTCTGACACTGAGAGGAACTGACATCCCCAGTGACACCAATAACAGCGATCAGTGCTAATAAAAAGCTCTGACACTGTACAAATGGCACTGGGCAGGAAGGGGTTAACATTTAGGGCACTCATAGGGTTAACTGTGTGCAGTGTGTGCGCTTTACACTGTAAGCACACTGCTTTGTATGGCTCTGCATAGCAGAGCCATACAAAGTAGCGGACGGGAGAGATCTTTGGTTTTTATATGCAGTTTTCCCCTGTCTGTAATACTGGCCGATCGCCAGGTGATGGCGGGGAATCGCCGGCCAGAACACTGTGATTGACAGCCAAGACCATGTGCCCCCTACCCGGGACTGCAAAATTACGTGTGTGTGTATGTATATGTGTGTGTGTGTATATGTGTATGTATGTGTGTATATATATTTATGTGTGTGTATGTGATTGTGCACACCTGCACGCCCTGTAGCAGTATTTCTGCTATAGGGCGGCACAGAAGCGGTTAAATAAGATGCTGCCTCTGTTGCATGTGCATGGTGAGTGTGTCAAACAACAATCCTATAAATATGAGGATAAGCATAGGAACTCTCCTTTTCACAGACATCTGTATGACTTAAAAACTTTTACTCATGTTCATTTAGCTAATTTGGAATGACCTAGAACTGGCTTCTTCTCTTGGCAATCACTGGTTGGTTTCAGTATCTTCTGCTCTTCCTCTTCTCCACCTTTTCTTTTATCAATAGCGTGGCAGTAGCTGTAACTGCTGCCAAAAAAATCTAGCGTAGCAAACATGACCGGTCAGATAGTACAACTAAACACTGCAACACAGAACAAACAGGAAGCAGATACGGGGAAGACAACAGTCAATTATGTTACAGCAGACATTGCTTGTCATTGGCCAAAATAAAACACATGATGCATGAAAACCCATCAAAATGTGCTAAATAATGCAGAACGTGTGAATTGGGACTTATTGTTAATTGGGAAACACTGTACCACCTTAGCAGTATACAGGTGAAACTCAAAAAATTAGAATATCGTGCAAAAGTTCCTTTATTTCAGTAATGCAACTTAAAAGGTGAAACTAATATATGAGATACTCATTACATGCAAAGCAAGATAGTTCAAGCCGTGATTTGTCATAATTGTGATGATTATGGCTTAGAGCTCATGAAAACCCCAAATCCACAATCTCAGAAAATTAGAATATTGTGAAAAGGTGCAATATTCTAGGCTCAAAGTGTCCCACTCTAATCATCTAATTAAGCCATAACACCTGCAAAGGATTTCTGAGCCTTTAAATGGTCTCTGTCTGGTTCAGTAGGAATCACAATCATGGGAAAGACTGCTGACCTGACCGTTGTGCAGAAAACCATCATTGACACCCTCCATAAGGAGGGAAAGTGTCAAAAGGTAATTGCAAAAGAAGTTGGATGTTCCCAAAGTGCTGTATCAAAGCACATTAATAGAAAGTTGTGTGGAAGAAAAAGGTGCACAAGCAGCAGGGATGCCCGAAGCCTTGAGAGGCTTGTCTGGAAAAGGCCAAAGTGTTGGGGACTTTCACAAGGAGTGGACTGAGGCTGGAGTCAGTGCATCAAGAACCACCACACACAGACAGATCCTGGACATGGGCTTCAAATGTCGTATTCCTCTTGTCAAGCCGCTCCTGAACAACAAGCAATGTCAGAAACGCCTTACCTGGGCTAAAGAAAAACAGACCTGGTCTGTTGCTCAGTGGTCTAAAGTTCTCTTTTCTGATGAGAGCAACTTTTGCATCTCATTTGGAAACCAAGGACCCAGAGTATGGAGGAAGAATGGAGAGGCACACACTGCAAGTTGCTTGAAGTCCACTGTGAAGTTTCCACAGTCTGTGTTGATTTGGGGAACCATGTCAACTGCTGGTGTTGGTCCACTGTGCTTCATTAAGTCCAGGGTCAACGCAGTCGTCTACCAGGAGATTTTGGAGCCCTTCATGCTTCCTTCCGCAGACGAGCTTTATGGGGATGCTGACTTCATTTTCCAGCAGGACTTGGCACCTGCTCACACTGCCAAAAGCACCAAAACCTGGTTCAATGACTGTGGGATTACTGTGCTTGATTGGCCAGCAAACTCGCCTGACCTGACACCCATAGAGAATCTATGGGGCATTGCCAAGAGAAAAATGAGATATGAGACCGAACAATGCAGAAGAGCTGAAGGCCGCTATTGAAGCATCCTGGTCTTCCATAACACCTCAGCAGTGCCACAGGCTGATAGCATCCATGCCACGTTGCATTGAGGCAGTAATTGCTGCAAAAGGGGCCAAAACCAAGTACTGAGTACATATGCATGCTTATAATTTTCAGAGGTCCGATATTGTTCTATGTACAATCCTTGTATTATTGATTGCATGTAATTTTCTAATTTTCTGAGATTGTGGATTTGGGGTTTTCATGAGCTGTAAGCCATAATCATCACAATTATGACAAATCACGGCTTGAACTATCTTGCTTTGCATGTAATGAGTCTATCTCATATATTAGTTTCACCTTTCAAGTTGCATTACTGAAATAAATGAACTTTTGCACGATACTCTAATTTTTTGAGTTTCACCTGTATATCCTTAAGAGAATAAACTTGCTTTAGGTTTTTTAACAAAATGTAATATGCCGGAAAGTCTCTCGTTTGGAATCTTAACCCTATTGCTGCCAAAGCCATTTTTGTGTGGGTTTTTTTTTTTTTTTTTTTTGCACATGCATTAACAAAATTAATTTTGGATTCTGAAGATTAGTTAAAACCTTGTATATGTGTGTATGTATATATTACAGTACACAGGCCTGATATGCTTAGACTCTGAGTTATAGGTTGGTACGTTCAGAGGCTTAGACACTGGCAGAGCTTTTGAAGACCTGCCCTACCCCACTTCGGTAGTCCTCAGTTTTTTTTGGTGATGTCCTAAGGTGGTGGACCTATTCTCCCTTACAGAAAAATCACTCTTAACTTATCCAGTTTATTATTTTACTTTAAGATCTTCAATGAACTCTTCACTGTCTTCTATTACAACTATAAAAGAAGTGCATCTGGATTGCTGCAACTTCAGTAAAATCTTTGAAGCTGAATCTGGGCCCCACAGTGTGGGGACAGCCTGCAATGTTGCTTCGGGGACACTATCCTGCTTGAGTATTCACTCTAGTACTTGGTTTGCAGTAAGCCACAGGGTACTATACAGCTATAGGGATCTGGTTCATCCTTCTGGAACCCATACCTTGAAGACCCCTTCAGGGCATGGGGTTTGCCCACCATGACAGGTAAAAATGGACCAGCAACATGGACAGGTAATACAGGGTCACCTTGTTTATTGGATTGTTGCTGCTACTTGCTTTACATTTACAAGTATTTTAAATAGTGATGTTTTATACGTTTAAAAAATGTATTCGATAAAATGTAGTATTGTATACAGTACTGTGCAAAAGTCTTAGGCAGGTTTGAAAAAAGCTGTAAATTAGGAATGCTTTCAGAAATGTTCAGAAGTGTTCATAGTTTACCAGATAATACAAAATGTAAATGTAAAAAAGAGAAATTCAAATCAGTATTTGGTGTGATCACCTTTTGCCTTCAAATCAGAATCCATTTTTCTAGGTACACTTGCACACTGTTTTTTTATGGAATTTGGCAGAAAGGTTGCTCTAGACATCTTGGAGAACTAACCACAGATCTGTGGATGTAGGCTCTCTCAAATCTTTCTCTCTCCATGTAATCCCAGACAAACTATCACTTCCAGGACTCTGTTCTTTACACTGAAGATACTTCTTAATGGTATTGGCCGCATGCTTGGAGTTTGTCCTGCTGCAGAATAAATTTAGGGTTAATCAAACACCACCCTGATGCTATGGCATGATGGACAAGTATCTGCCTGTATCTCTCTCCGCAGTGAGAACACCTTTGATCCTGACCAGATCTCCAACCCAATTTGCAGAAATGTAGCCCCAAACTTGCAAGGAACCTCCACCGTGCTTTACTATTGCCTGCAGACACTCATTGTACAGCTCTCCAGCCCTTTGCAAACTGTCTTTTGCTACAGCCAGATATTTGAAATGTCGACTCGTCAGTCCAGAGCACCTGCTGCCATTTTTCTGCGCCCCAGTTCCTATGTTTTCGTGCATAGGACATGAAAGCAAGAATAAGCAACTAAACTAGGTCTGTCTCTACTGGAGGCAGAAAGGAATCCTCTTGGGGATCCCGATATTGAGGGGAATGAAAAGGCGGTGTTAGAGGAGGCCACAAAAGATTTTTCACACCCAGGCTCATGTACAACTGATGTTAAGACTGTCATGCAATGTTTGCCAATGTCTATATGCTCATGTGCTAAAGCCTTGGCATTGTTGCACTTGACTCCTCCATCTCACCATTTGGGCAAATCCACACTATCCTGGCAATGAACTGCAGAGCAACCGGAGCAATTCAGGACACCACACGGCTTCCCCCCCCCCCCTCCCCTTTTTTTTTATCCTGCAAGAACTTTATTTGAAGTGTGTAAAATGTACGCTTCACTGCAGTGTCAGACAGAGTGCTGTGCTGCCCACCATTGCCCTGCGATTATGGCTGGTGCACTGTGATAAAATGCAGTATGTCTGAAACGCAGCTTAGTGCTGCAATAAAATGCAATACGAGTTGTTTCTTGTGTGTTCCTGTCTGTCACCGCATATTTTGTGAATTGGCACTAAGAGATCTGCCAAGTCTTAAAATACATTCCCTGTTCATGAAAAGATAGATGTTGGTATATGCCTTTTAAGCAATTCCATTCCTCTTTATTACATCACTCCCTGTGTATGGGTACAAAGAGCTCTGGTTACCATGTGGTTTTGATAAAAGACCACAAAATGTGTTTCTATGGTAACCATGAAGCCTCTTCATGCAGTGGTTGTGGCTCTTTCCCGGCTCTCTGGCAGTTCTGTCACTTCCGGTGCGCAGGTCCATGGCCTGCTGTTGTATTACCATCATATACAAGCTCTGCTGGAACTTCCTTGATTATTACATCTATTGGATTATACCAACTGTCTGCTTGGCATTCTTCAGACTCCATGGATTGATATTATTATTATACAGTATTTATATAGCGCCAGAAGGTTTGCTCAGCGCTGTACATTATATGCAACATCTTTTACGTTTTTGCCACCACTTCACATGTTTAACAAGCTCTCTAATACAATTTATCCAATTTTATTTATGGCGGATATCATGCAATGTCTGTCTATTTTAAGTTTTTAATAAACTCTTCTATGTGGACATACTGTACATGGTTTTGTATATGGATTCCTAAGGAAACACATATATTACACTATAGCACCATCTTGTGGTCACTTTGTATAGTGCTCTAGCCTGTTTTTTTTTTTTTTTTTTTTTTTTTTTTAACCTTTTCCTATCCTATTGGTGGAAGACTTGGAATGCAAAATCCACCAAGTCTTACCACAAAGCCCTCTTCACAGTAAAAGGGTGTCCCCACGCCTAAAATTGGTTGGGGGGAGACATCTGTTACAGATTGCCTTGCTTTGGGTCCCAGACCAACATGTTAACTTGGTTTCAATGGATACAAAAATAGTTTCAAACTCTACCCCCTCACCGCTTTTATATTTTTTTTTCTTAAACCAACTAAAAGCTGCTCAAGGACAATCACATTTGCCGAATGCTCTGAACCCCTTTTCCCCAAGGGAAATGCACAGATTTATTACCAACTCTCATGCACCACCATGGACAGTCCTGGAGGGGTCCTACCATCCTCTGGGGTCCTGAGCAAATCGAGCTTACCACGCAGGCCATTTTGGGACTCCATTGATTTGGAACTGCATGTGTCCTGGCCAGCTGCAGTATAGACTCTATTGACAGTGTCTGAGAATGCTTGCACAGGAGGGGGGTGGGGCAAGTCTATGTGGCTGTTCTTCAGGTGGGCAGAAACGGGGACCATGCTATTTAACCACTTGCCTACTGGGCACTTATACCCACTTCTGCCCAGGCCAATTTTCAGCTTTCAGCTCTGTCCCACTTTGAATGACAATTGCTCGGTCGTGCAACACTGTACCCATATGAAATATTTATAATTTTTTCACACAAATAGAGCTTTCTTTTGGTGGTATTTAATTGCCACTGGGTGTCTTATTTTTTGTGCTATAAACAATTTAAAGAGCTAAAAAATTTGAAGAAAGTTTTTCTTTGTTTCTATTATAAAATTATACAAGGAGGTATTTTTTCCCCTTCATTGATGTGCGTTGATGAGACTGCACTGATAGGCGGCACTGATGGGCAATGATAGGAGGCACTGCTGGGCACAGGTGGATGGCACTGATCATCAGTGCCGATCACTTCTCTGGCAATTGCCAGTTATCGGCAGTATCCTCTCATCAAAATCTAATTTCTCTATTCCTCTTCTCCTCCCCAAAGCTTGTACATGCTACCCTCACTTCTATCATGTCCCTACTACTCTCATCACCTCCTTCTAATACTTATCCCACCTTCTGACCCAAACACCAGGACAGGGAGGCATGAGGGGTTATCTCCCCTAATCATGGTCCTCCAGTATCTCATCCCCACACCAGGCACCCTCCCTCCTCCTGTAATCTTCTCTGTCCATTACATTTTTGTCTCCCACTCCCTTAATCTACTTGCAGTTTTAGAAACCTGGCTTCAAGTGTCAGATTCTGCCTCTCCTGCAGCCCTCTCCCATAAAGGCCCTCCTCTTGGACTCACCCAGACTCTGGTCGAAAAGGAGGTGGAGTTGGTTTGCTTTTATCCTACTGAGCACCTTTCAAGTCCTTCCTACCCATGCTTCTCTTCTTTCCAGACTCACTGTATTTGTATGTTTTCACCTATTTCTCTGAGGATTTCAGTCATCTAGCGGCCTCCTGGACCAGTGTCACTTTTTCTTGATGACTTCTCTGCCTGGCTACCCTACTTTCACTCCTCTGAAATGCCCACTGTCATTCTTGGTGATTTTAACATCCCCATTAATGTTAACAGCTCAGCTACGTCCCAACATTTCAACTTAACCTCATCTTTTGCCCAAACACAATGGACACAGTCCTCCACTGATTCTGATGGGAATCCCCCTAGATCAGTGATGGCGAACCTTTTTGAGCCCGAGTGCCCAAACTGCAACCCAAAACCAACTTATTTCTTTCAAAGTGCCAACACTGCAATGAAACCTGAATATCGAGCTTTTGGTTTAGAAAAAACAACTCGTACAGTAGTGCAAACTAATTAACAGTACAGGGATGACCAGAGACTGCGGACACAGTACAGGGATGACCAGAGACTGCGGACACAGTACAGGGATGACCAGAGACTGCGGACACAGTACAGGGATGACCAGAGACTGCGGACACAGTACAGGGATGACCAGAGACTGCGGACACAGTACAGGGATGACCAGAGACTGCGGACACAGTACAGGGATGACCAGACACTGCGGACACAGTACAGGGATGACCAGAGACTGCGGACACAGTACAGGGATGACCAGAGACTGCGGACACAGTACAGGGATGACCAGAGACTGCGGACACAGTACAGGGATGACCAGAGACTGCGGACACAGTACAGGGATGACCAGAGACTGCGGACACAGTACAGGGATGACCAGAGACTGCGGACACAGTACAGGGATGACCAGAGACTGCGGACACAGTACAGGGATGACCAGAGACTGCGGACACAGTACAGGGATGACCAGAGACTGCGGACACAGTACAGGGATGACCAGAGACTGCGGACACAGTACAGGGATGACCAGAGACTGCGGACACAGTACAGGGATGACCAGAGACTGCGGACACAGTACAGGGATGACCAGAGACTGCGGACACAGTACAGGGATGACCAGAGACTGCGGACACAGTACAGGGATGACCAGAGACTGCGGACACAGTACAGGGATGACCAGAGACTGCGGACACAGTACAGGAGATGACCAGAGACTGCGGACACAGTACAGGGATGACCAGAGACTGCGGACAGTACAGGGATGACCAGAGAATGCGGAAAGTACAGGAGATGACCAGAGACTGCGGACAGTACAGGGATGACCAGAGACTGCAGACATAGTACAGGGATGACCAGTGACTGCGGACAGTACAGGGATGACCAGTGACTGCGGACAGTACAGGGATGACCAGAGACTGCGGACACAGTACAGGAGATGACCAGAGACTGCGGACACAGTACAGGGATGACCAGAGACTGCGGACACAGTACAGGAGATGACCAGAGACTGCGGACACAGTACAGGAGATGACCAGAGACTGCGGACACAGTACAGGAGATGACCAGAGACTGCGGACACAGTACAGGGATGACCAGAGACTGCGGACAGCACAGGGATGACCAGAGACTGCGGACAGCACAGGGATGACCAGAGACTGCGGACAGCACAGGGATGACCAGAGACTGCGGACAGCACAGGGATGACCAGAGACTGCGGACAGCACAGGGATGACCAGAGACTGCGGACAGCACAGGGATGACCAGAGACTGCGGACAGCACAGGGATGACCAGAGACTGCGGACAGTACAGAGATGACTGCTGACCTTTGGGGAGGGAGGGGGAGTGGGTACCTGAATTTGACAGGTACCCGCTCTTACTTCCGCAGAGTTTTTTTTTAATCTTACCTGTTCCTTTATCCAGCCGCGCGCTGTCTTCCCGGCTTCTGTAGTGTGGGTGCTCGTCGGACAGCCGGATGCCCAGTGCGCATGCGCGAGAAGCGCTGCGCTTTGTGATTGGTCCGGCGGCTTCTGGGATCTGTCATGTGTCCCAGGTACCGCCTTACCATTCACAAAGAGCACTGCTTCTTGTGCATGCGCACTTGGGACCCGGCTGTCACGCACACTACAGCCGGGAAGACAGCGCGCCGCTGGATTCTCCTGGCGTGCCCACAGATAAGGCTCGGCGTGCCGGCTGTGGCACGCGTGCCATGGGTTCGCCATCACTGCCCTAGATCAAAGGTGTCAAACTCCATTTCATTGCGGGCTGTATCAGCATTATGATTGCCCTCAATGGGTCGGTAGTATCTGTAAGACTAGATGTCCAGAGCACCCCCATCCCCATTTCATCAGATGTCAAGAATCCCACACCCTCCCTAACATCACCGTGCACCCCTTTTGGGGACAGAACTGGAAAGCAGAAAGTGCAGGGTCTGGAGGAGGACCAGAGGAGGAGTGGATTCAGTTACCAGAGTCTGCTGAATGCTGAGACCAGGGGAGGCAGGGATAAAGGGGTAGCTACAGCTGCACTGATGGGTGCAGGATTTGGCAGAGGAGTTCTATTCTCCCTGCTGCCGACTGCTGAGACAAGGTGGGGGCAGAGACGAGGTACCTGCAGGAGAGGTGGAAGGGCCACATGAAATGGCCTGGAGGGCCTGGTTCAGCCTGCGGGCCTTGTGCTTTTGACACCTGTGCCCTAGATCTTGTTTTCTCCCATCGTTGCACTCCCTACAACTTCACCAACACCCCCTTTCCTTTGTCTAATCACAACCTTATCATGTTCAGTGTCCTTGTCTTCAACCACCTATCCCTCCAAGCAGCAAACAATTACTCACAGAAACCTTGACCACTTTAATCCCTCTTTTCTACTCTGCAACTCACCACCTCTGACAGAATTTCTCTCCAGTCTTTCCCTTACCTGGCCACTTCTATCTTCAACAGTTCACTTTCATCCACACTGGACTCACTTGCTCCTCTAACTACACAAAGTATCAGGCCCCGACCATTACAACTTGGGAGACTGACAACACCAGAAATCTTGAGAGACATAACCATGCACTGGAGAGATTGTGGCGCAAACCCAAATCCCAGCAAGCATTCACTCTAAAGAAATCTACCTGCTTAAAATACAATTCCTCCCTCCATGCTGCCAAACAAGCCTACTTTGTCACTCTTATTAATACCTTGTCATCCAGTCTTCTCTACCTCTCTTTCAACTCTTTCTCCACCACTACCCCCATCCAGCAGCTCACTTACTGCTCATGAGATTGCCAGTCATTTCAAAAACAAGATTGATGCAATTTATGGGGGCATCTCCACTCACAGATATTTCTCACTTCGCATACACTCTACAAAACCATCCTTAGCACTTTCCTCTTTTGACTCTTCTATTACCAAAGAGGTCACGAGCGTTTTCTCAGAAGCTCGCCTTACCACCTGTCCCCTGGATCCTGTTCCCTCACAATTACTACGGTCACCCTCTTTTTCTATCCTATGCTCCCTCACTCAGATCTTCTATCTCTCCCTTTCTATTGGCACCTTCCCCTCCCTTCTAAAATATGCGCTGATCACCCCCATACTTAAAAGCTCTCACTGGACCCTACCAACTTGAAAAACTTAATACCCATCTCCTTGCTCCCGTTTACCTCTAAATTCGTAGAACACTTAGTCTACAATAGTCTGAGCTCCTACCTCACTGACAACAACCTTCTTGATCCATTACAGTCTGGCTTTCGCTTATTACACTCCACTGAAACTGCCCTACTAAAACTCACTAATGATTTACTAACTGCTAAAACCAATGGCCATCACTCCATACTCTTACTACTAGACTTCTCTTTTGATACTTTTGAACATCCCCTCTTCAAAAAACTCTACTCTCTTGGCCTTTGAGACTCTGCTCTCTCCTGGTTCTCCTACCTATCACAGCGCTCCTTCAGTGTTACCTATAATTCTGTCTCCTTCTCTCCACTTCCTCTTACTGTAGGGTTCCTCCAAGGTTCTGTTCTCATACCCCTGCTCTCCATCTATCTACACATCCTCCCTTTGTCACTTGATAAACTCTCATAGCTTCAAGTACCATCTGTATGCTGATGACACACAAATTTTATCTACTCACCTCACTCTTTCAGTCTCTTCTCACATTGCTGATATGTCAGTAAGTTAGCATGGATGTCATACCACTTCCTACTGAGCTCATAATATTTCCTCCAGCCCGTGCCCTCTTCCCTGACTTTTCCATAAAATCAATACAGCCATCGGTCCCTCCCCTCATACTAGGGTTCTAGGTGTAATCCTGGACTCTGACCTGTTCTTTCAGCCCCAAATCCAATCACTGTCCAAATCTTGTAGACTTCACCTCCGTAACGTCTCCAAAATACGCTCCTTTTTGACCATTGTAACCACTAAGCAACTCATACACTCCCTTGTTATCTCTCGCCTTGACTATTGTAACTCCCTCCTCATTGGCCTACCTAATCACAGGTTATTCCCTCTTCAGTCTATCACGAATGCTGCTGCCATACTCATCCACCTCACCAACTGTTTCGTGTCTGCCATCCCTCTCTGCCAATCCCTCCACTGGCTTCCCATTGCCCAACAAATAAAATTCAAAACATTAACAACATATAAAGCCATTTACAACTCTGCCCCAAACTACATGACCAATCTTGTCTTCAGATATCACCAAAACCGTCCTCGCCACTCCTCACAAGACCTCCAGTTCTCTAGCTCCCTTGTCTCCTAGCATGCTCATCTTCAAAACTTCTCCAGAGCCTCTCCCGTCCTCTGGAACTCTCTACCCAACCTGTCCAACTATCTTTTACTCTGTCCACTTTAAGGCGATCCCCGAAAACCTATCTTTTCAGGGAAGCCTATTCTGGCATCAGCTAATAACCAAATGTTTGATTTCTCCCATTAGTTCACCCCCCACAGTTACTACCTTTTTGTTCCACCAGCCCCTCCCTATTAGATTGTAAGCTCCCAGAAACAGGGCCCTTCTAACCCTCTTGTATTGAACTGTTGTTGCTGTATTGTCTCCCTTTATATTCTAAAGCACTGAGCAAAACTTTTGGCGCTGTAGAAGTCCTGTATAATAATGTGTGGACATGCCTGGAACTGGACCCACAGGAGGCTTCCCAACTTAAGATGGTCATTGTCAGTATGGATTCCATTAAAAAGCACAAGCCATGAAAAACCTTTCCTTTCCCCTCTCTAGTGGAAGATGTACTTCATGGTGACTGGCAACATCCTGAAAAAGCATATTCTCCACCACCCATGCAAGAAAAGTTATTTTGACGCAAGCCTTGGACACACAAACTGGCTGAGCTTAGTTCCAAGCTTTCTACACAATCACTTGTTCAAGTGGGCGTACATCTGTCAGCCTTTTCGGCCGCATGGGTTCAGGACATTCTAGACCTTTAACTTTAGTCTGTTGTCACCTAGTGCTACAAAATGTCAGTTTCTCTGCCCCTTCTCTGATTCTCGACTTCAAACCTACCTCATCTCTGCAACATGCATGGGCTCTTCAGATTGGCCACAGTTGGCTTCTGTCCTTGGGTGTCGTACTTATTCACAGTCCAAAAACCGAATGGAGATGTGCATCCCATCTTTGACCACATATGATCTAGCAGGTCGGTCATTTTCTGTCCATTAAGGAGATTTCCTAGCTTCACTGGACATCAAAGATGACTATTTGCACATCTCCGTTTCATCAAAGTCTTCTGTGATTGACCCTGGGTGATCAACATTTTCAATTTGTGGTGCTTTCATTGCCATTGTACGCAAAGGTCTAGGCTCAGGTCTACTTACCTTATTTCATTCTCAGAGTATTCTTATTGTGAGATACCTGGATGATCTTCTTTTGAGCCTGTTCTGCCCCTATTGTATCCCGCAATGTTCAGCGGGCAGCTCAAGCCTTTTGGTTGGATACGCAATCTCCAAAAATCTGCATTGACTTTTAACATCTCTTGGATTATCTAGACCTCTTCTTGGACATGTCCTGTTCTTGAGGTTTTTCTCCCACCAGCAAAAATTCAGTCATGATGAGATCTCAAGTACAGATTCTACTCTCACCGTCAACCCTCAGTGTGGTTTTGCAAGAGTGTCCTGGATCTGTTGGTGGCTTCCTTCAAGGCAGTACCAGTTTTTCCAGATCACAACACCTCAGAATTCTGTATGGGACAAGGAATCTTTTTCTCTGGATCACCCCATGCACCTGTGGGTGGAGGCCAGGCACACTTTAGCGTGATTGGTACACAATTCAGCAATGGAATTAGGAAAGTATTTTTTCCTATTGTATGAGTCCCATTGCCTTCTGGTGATACTTATGGCCCCAAACTGGCAAGAACACAGACATACAACTTCCAGGGGATGTTCCATGACTGTTAAGAGACTATCCAGATCTACTGTCTCAAAATTCAGTTTTCCCTCTTGTTTCTTCTTTGTTTTGATGTCCTGTCTAAGTCCATGTCCTAAGGGATAGAGATCTGCCTGACTTGGTTATCCCTAACAAGTCTTTAACCCCTTGGTGCCGAGCGTGCTCAAATTAGTGGCCCCATTGGATTGGGCTTTTTTCCTTGGGGCTACAAATTTGCGTACCTGTCTTTGACAGGACTGGGTTGTCAATGAGAGCCCCAGGTCTCGTTCGAACGATCGGGACCCGGAGCTTCCGATTCCGGGTCACAAGTTCGCAGTGAAATCCTCTGGATATCACAGTGATCAGTCACTCTGAAGCCCGCCCCCCTTGTTTTCGCTCTCTGAATGGAGG
The DNA here is from genome assembly GCF_062004578.1 of Staurois parvus. Lineage (NCBI taxonomy): Eukaryota > Metazoa > Chordata > Amphibia > Anura > Ranidae > Staurois > Staurois parvus. Next base: position 4,145,223 of record NW_028318358.1, read on the forward strand.
AGAGAGATGCATTGTATCTCTCTGCCTTTTCAGAGACAAAGTGTTTGAAATAAATAAAAATGATTAAAATAAAAATAATACATAGATCAAGGTTTGATCTAGGTCAGTGCCAGGGTTAGTGTGTGGGTCAAGGGTCAGTATTTAAAATTTTTTTTTTTTTTTTTTTGGTCAGGATTTTTTTTTAATTTTTAAATTTTAGTATCTGTGTCAGTGGCAGGATTAAAAAAAAAACCAAAACAATGTGCACCATTTCTGGGCCGTACTCCGGGTATATACAACAACTAACATACACATGTGGTATCCCTGCGATCGTCAGAAGAAGAAATTATTTTGGGTTGTTCTTTGGTGGTTGGTTATGGTAGAAGCAAGAAATATAAAATGGTAGTTTTTTTTTTTTTTTTCTTTTTTGTTGGATACACAAAGTTCTATGTACAGGTTTGCCAAGACATGTCAAAGTTGCAAAATTGTGCTTGGGCTTTAAGATTTGTTTTACCCTTAGGTGTGAAGGGGTTAAAGTAGAACAACCATATTGGCAAAACTTTTTTTTTTTTCTTTTTTTTTTTTTTTTTTCATTTTGGATAGAGTAAGGGGGAGGTGGGTTATAACACTTGTGAGTTCCATTGGGGAGATTTCTCTTCACTTCCTGTCCCATAACTAAAACAGGAAGTGAGAAAATTCCTGCAAATTAAGAAAATTCCGTGGAGGTCCTCACCAGAACTGGCGTCCCCATTGGAAAATATCCTTTTCTGGGACAACCCAAAATTAGGGGTTCTCTTTTTTCCTTTCAGTTATGATAACGGTAAACAGGACAAACACAGAGAGTGATTCTCCCTAAAGGGAACACAGCAATAAAAATCTAATCTAGGGTTTTATAATCCCTGTCTGCTCTGTCCAAAACTAAAAAAGTTTTGCCTTTAGTTGGACTTTAAGTGCCAGAAAATCTATTTGTCTATCACCAAACCTAAGTTATTTTGCTTGGTGTGAACAGCGGATCATTAATCCTCGCCACTTTGTGAGACATAGTCTGGCTTTTCTTCAATTGGGGCTGAATTGGCAGTTGACCATGGGTGTGATCAGGGGCCAAATATCTGCTTTGGCTAGCCTTTTTTTCAATAACCATTAGAATCGCATTGTGTGAAGGCCTTCACACAGGGGGTAGCTCATATTCTCTCCAGACATTCTCTGGTAGTACCTGTGGGACTTGAATTTGATATTTTTTGCTTCCCAATCTCCTCTGTTTTCAACCCATTAGGAATATATCCTTATCTGACCTTACTTGTTGGTTTTTCGGACCTGTGCCAGCAAGGGTGTAGGAGCTTGCGTGCTTTATCTTGTAACGATTTTCTTGGTAGTTAACAAGAACAAGATCGTCCTATGGCCAAAGGTATTGTTTTTACCTAAGGTGGTGTCATCTTTTCACCTCAATCAAGATATAATGCATCCATTTTTTGTCCTTCTTTAAAAATACTCTTGGGAGATGGCACTCCACTCTCTGGATGTGATGCGAGCTGCGAGTCTACATCATGGCCTCACTGAGACAATTTGATTCCCTCGTGCTTCCAGATGGATCTCACAGGCTTTCAGCATTTTCTTCCACCATTGCTAGGTGGATTCCTTTTATTTGTAGTTCGGGCATACTCTGCAAAGGATAGTGTTCTTCCCTTTCTGGTGAAGGCCCGTTCTATGTATATTGGCTCATTTTCTGTGGCTGTTTTATACCTTCCACTTGGTATTTCTTTGAGACGTCCCTGTCATCCCAGAAACTGCCTGTGTCCTGTATTAGATGAACAGCAAAATGGAATTTTTGACTTAACTGTAAAATCTACTTCATGGAGTACATTATAGGGCACAGGCCACCTTCCTCTCTGTGACTCTTGATTGCTTGCTACAGAACTGAGAATTCATAGGAGCAGGATGAGTTATATGGGGGTTCTCAGTTTTTTCGTATTTATTTTTTTTTCTTCAGTGTTCAATTAGTTGAAGGTACTTGCCTATAACCCAGTCGTCTCTGACTCTGCCTGTGTCCTGTACTGTATTTCAAGAAGGGGATTTTACAGGTAAGTCAAAAATCCAATTTTTTTTAAATTGTCTGTTTTACTGTTGCAGGTTTTCCCTTGCTTTATTAACAGGCTCCTGTGTGGCATTTGTTCACTTGTAGTAATGACCATAATCTTTTTGCAGAGTTGCAGAGCAGTAAGTCTCCATTCATGTGGGGGACTCCTTCCTATCCTGTGCCAAGGTAAGTGTCAGCAGACCTTAATGCATGAACTTTATTATTCTATATCATAAGGGTAATGGAAAATGGTCTGTTTCAGCAGCACCTCTGCTGCTGAAAATAGTTGATCTTAGTTGATCAGAGTATATGCTCTTATGATTCTTACTGAGCTTAAAGCAAACCTTTTCTAAGAAAAATATGGGAGCTGTCTTTGTTAATACTTTGGCTTCACACCTTTTTAGCTGACTGAACGGAATAAATGCATAGGCCAGGAGAGTCAGGCCCGTTCCCATAGCTGTGATTCCAAGTCACACTGCAGTCGTTGCAAAACACGCCACATGTGTTTGGGTGCCATTCATTATTAATTGCAATTTAAGTGCAGTTTTGTTGCAATTATTGCATGGCAATCCACATTGCGCAAAGCTTGTCTCCCAAAAGAAGCTGCTGCTCCTTTTTTGGGCAACAAGCTTCACACTGTGCTGATTGCTGTGTGACAATTGCGGCAACACCGCACCTCATTTGAAGTGCCATTTAAAATGAATGAAACCCAAAAGCTTGTGGCAACTTTTGCCACATTTGCAGTATAATTTGGAATAGAGGGAATTTTGCCTGCAATCCTAAATCGCCAGATGTGACTGGGGCCTTTAAAGTAAAGTCAAAAAGAGTAATTTTGACCTACCTGTTAATTCCATATATGGGCCATATATGGGAGTACAATACAATATACAGGCAAGTTATTCATAGACCATGATTTAAAGGCTTCTTATCTTCAGGTGATTGGACACTGACAAAGCTTTGGAGGACACGCCTCCCCCTATAACTACTCCTATCTGTGAAGCCAAGAAAAGGAAAGGAAAAGTGGCCTGTCTTCTACACTGTACTCCAAGATACGGACTTTACAGGGATGTCAAAATTCCTCTCTTCTTAATTGTGCAGAACAAGGGCAAAGTATTCATAGACCCTGTGACATCACCATCAATGAATTAGAAGGTTGGGCAACAATTAGGCAAACAGAACTGTACCAACAAGAATAAGGGTCAATAGACTCAACTTCAGAAAGCTCCTGATAGAACCGTGTGGCCAAAAGCTGCATTCACAGAAGATTGTGCATGTTAGGACTTTGAGAAACTAAACAGTGGACTAGGTGCAGCAATGCCCAGGAATCTCCCACAAATCTGGTGAAGGGGTGTTTGAAAGTGCAGGATAGAATAAGCTGCAGCAATCAGATTTCTTATCTATCAAGAGGTGGTGGATGTGGAAGCACTGTTTTTGAAAACAGGACAAACAGGAAATCCATTTTCTGATCCACGCTGTAGCTTTGAGGGAGATTCTAATGGCTTTGACTATGTCCAGACAGTGAAGAGACCTAGCTTTTGGAGCAATGAAGGAGCTTTAAAGAGGAGCTTCAGCCAGGTTACAAAAAAATTAAGTTAGCAGCTGACTTTTATTAAACAAGCATTCAACTGTCTAGGGGTCCAGCACCATCCTCACTGGCCGATTCTTGGCCAGTCTTTGGGTCCCAGCTGACTTCCTATTGCACATGCACAAGCCGCGCTCTGCTTTGTGAAGGGTCCCACCTTTTTCAGGGACCTGCAATGTGTTCCAGCAGGCTGAGGGCAAAGAGGGGAGTGGACTAGCTGATCCAAGTATAAGTGGAAGAGGTTACTTTTCTAAATTACCCCCCCCAAAAAATATATATTTTCCATATATGGTAGAGGAGGAAGAACATAATTTCCCCGTTTGGGTGAAGTTCAGCTTTACCGTGGAAAACTGATAACACCTTTGGAAGAAAGGATGGTCATGGGCATAAGACAGTATTGCTCCTTACAGAAGAGGGCCAGTAAGGCTGCTTTGCATTAGAGGACATCTAAAGGAATGTCCCTGATGGGTTCAAAGGGTGGTTTCTGCAGGGCATTGAACCATGTTGAGATCCCATGAAAGCGCAGAATGCTGTAATGGGGGCTTAATGTGAAATAAAGAAACACAGCGCCTCTAAGTGTGTACTGTGAAGGTATTTAATAGAAAGACAAGTAGTAACTCACATTTTAGGATTTTAAAAACAGGCTCATGGGTAAGAGGGTGAGACATCTATAGCCAGATGTTGTGTGACTGATCTAGAGAGGAGATCGATTGAGTCCGCCAGCAGGTGGTGCTTTGCATGTGCAAAATGGATGTTAAGGCTGGTGGAATCTCCAAGGTGTCTGCCAGAAGATGGTGCTGTGCATATGAAGCATAGATGGTAAAGCCTGGCAGAGTCTCCAAGATGTCCGGGATCAACACGTGTGGCGTCTGACATCATCAAAATGCAACATGTTTCTGAGCATGTGCAGGATGAGAGGAGTCCAGGCACGCTCTTTCATCAGGCAGGGAGGAGCTGGGGGTGAAGGAGCCTTATGAACTGGATGGACTTTTGTCTTTTTTCAGCCAGATGTAATTCACAAAAAGAACATTGGGGAACTGTAGAATGTACAGAGAAGGGCAACCAAAACTGATAAGAGGCATGGAGGAGCTCAGCTATGAGGAAAGAATTAGAGGAACTGAATTTCTCTTGAGAAGATGAAATTAAGGGGGATATGATCAACATGTATAAATACATCAATGGTTCACATAGTGAACTCTGTGTAGAGTTATTCACCCTGAGGTCATCACAGAGGCCAAGGGGGCACTCTTTACGTCTGGAGGAAAATAAATTTAATCTCAAGACATGGAAAGGTTTCTTCACAGTAAGAGCTGTGAAAATGTGGAATAGACTCTCTCAAAAGTTGGTTCTGGCCAGCTCAGTGGATTGCTTTTAAAAAAAAAAAAAAAAGCCTGGATTCTTTCTTGGATACACAGAATTGGGTACTAACATTTATTGGTAGGGTTGATTGCCTCTCGGGGGATCAGGAAGGAATTTTTTTCCCCTGCAGGACTAAATTGGATCATGCTTTTCTGTTTTTTTTGCCTTCCTCTGGATCAACTGTGGGTGTAGGATTATAACTTTTTTTTTTTTTTTGTTACCGGTTGAACTGGATGGACTTTTGTCTTTTTTTTTTTTCCCAGCCAGACTATGTAACTATGATAACAATAATAAAAATAGTGTGGAGGATAATTTTAATAGTTCTGCTTTGATTTGCAGTTCTCAAGGTGGTACAACGATGGATCTCAAGAGTAGCCTTGGCTCTAATCTTCGTGCTCCTAAATCTCTACCGTATGTGCTGCCATGGAAAGTCAGTAAGTAACACTGCATCACATTGTGAGACCTGTAATACCATATTGTAAAGCTCAGAGGGAGCTCTGGTATAGCTTTTATTCTCTTGTCTGCTGTTCAGTTCTGCAGCCATTTGTTGGTATGCCTATACAGTTGTTTCCTCTGAGTAGGGTTTTAAATACTTTTGTTACATTGTGTTTACACTCACCAGCCACTTTATTATGTACACCTGTTCAATTGCTTGGTAACACAAATTGCTAATCATCCAATCACATGACAGCAAGTCAGTGCATTTAGACATGTAGACGTGATGAAGACGACTTGCTGAAGTTCAAACCAAGCATCAGCATGGGGAAGAAAGGAGATTTAAGTGACTTTGAATGTGGCGTTGTTGGTGCCAGATGAGCTGCTTTGAGTATTTCAAAAACTGCTGATCTACTGGGATTTTCACACAACAATCTCTAGGGTTTACAAAGAATGCTCCAAAAGAGAGAAAATATCCAGTGAGCAAGTTCTGTTAAATTTAAAGGATAAGTTCAGCTTTTTGACAAAAATAATAAATGCACATTTTTTTGCATGTAAAAAATGTGCATTTATTATTTTTGTCTGCAGGAGCCTGTAGAACATTGCACCAGCAGATTGTTGATGCCATGCAGGTCTCCAGCAGGCCTGTCAGAATATCTGCATGCCATATGGGATGTATGAGCAAGCAGATATTCTGACAGGAAGCTTCAGGGAACATGTTCCCAAAGGTGAACGTATCTTAACCACTTGCCCTCTAGAGGATTTATCCCCTTTAATGACCAGGCCTCTTTTGTTACTCTGCGCTGCACTAATTCAGCTGGGAATTGCTCGGGCATGCAATGCTGTACCCAATCGAAATTTATGCCCTTTTTTCACACAAATAGAGCTTTCTTTCTGTGGTATTTGATCACCTGTGTGCTTTTTATTTTTCGTGCTATAAACAAAAAAAGACAGAGAATTTGGAAGAAAAAGGATATTTTTTACTTTCGGCTATAAAAAAATATATAGTAAACTCGAAGATAGTTATAAATGTAGACAAAAATGTATTCTGCTACATGTTTTTGGTCAAACAAAATCCCAATAAGTGCATATTGATTGCTTTGTGTGAAAGTTATAGCATCTACATACTATGGTCTAGATCAGCAATGGGCAAACTACGGCCCGCAGGCCGTATACGGCCCGGCGGACCTTTTAATCCGGCCCGCGGAGCTAGGCTCCCGCTAGGCTTCTCTCACAGTCCGCCCTGAAGACCGGTGTAGCATGAAAATCTGTCTCCTATGAGGATCTGTCCCCCTCGACGTATCTGCGCATGTGCCGGAGATCGCCGATCGGCTGCTAATGCCTGAAACTGGCACATGCGCAGATACGTCGAGGGGGACAGATCCTCATAGGAGACAGATTTTCATGCTACACCGGAACGGCGCGGGAACACGGCGAGAGGAACGCGCGGAGCAAAGGTAAGTGAATTGACACGGGGGACTTGGGGACTTAATATGGGGGATGAATTACTATATGGGGGATGAATTACTATATGGGGGATGAATTACTATGGGGGATGAATTACTATATGGGGGATGAATTACTATATGGGGGATGAATTACTATATGGGGGATGAATTACTATGGGGGATGAATTACTATATGGGGGATGAATTACTATGCTTACTATGGGCGAATATTACTATACTTACTATGGATGACACATACACATCATTCATCTACTCTTGGTCCGGCCCCCGGGTCCAATATATGAACCCATTGCGGCCCTCAAGTCAAAAAGTTTGCCCACCCCTGGTCTAGATGCTGCAATTTACTCCATTTTTTTGCTATATGGCACTGTACTAGTTTAACTGACAATTGCGCAGTCATGCAATACGGTACATAAATGAAATTTATGTCCTTTTGTCACACAAATAGAGCTTTCTTTTGGTGGTATTTGATCACTTGTGTGCTTTTTATTTTTGGCACTATAAACAAAAAAAGTTTTGAGAATTTTTTTTTTTTTTAAACGATATTTTCTCATTTCTGTCATTAAAAAAAATAAAAAATAAATAAAATTTCATCATAAATTTAGGCCAAAATGTATTCCGCTACATATTTTTGGTTAACAAAATCCCAATAAGTGTATATTGATTGCTTTGTGTGAAAGTTATAGCATCTACAAACTATGGTATAGATCGGGTGTCGGCAACCCGCGGCTCTTTTTCACCTTTCCTGCGGCTCCGGAGCACACTGCCCACCAGGTGACAGGCAATAGGGTCGGCAAGCCGCGGCTCTTTTAATGCAGATCTTCTGTGTGCCGGGCGCCCGCTGGCAAACATTGGCTGTCAGGATGTAGGCGGGGCAGCCCAGATGTAGGCGGGGCAGCGTGACAAACTCCTCTCCTCTCACAGTCCGCCCTGAAGACCAGAACGGCGCGGGAACCCAGCGAGAGGAACGCGCGGAGCAAAGGTAAGTGAATTCACACAATATGGGGAATGAATTACTTTGGGGGATGAATTACTATAGGGGGGATGAATTACTATAGGGGGGATGAATTACTATAGGGGGGATGAATTACTACGGGGGATGAATTACTATAGGGGGGATGAATTACTATAGGGGGGATGAATTACTATAGGGGGGATGAATTACTATGGGGGATGAATTACTATATGGGGGGTGAATTACTATATGGGGGATGAATTACTATATGGGGGATGTATTTTCAGTTTTAAAAATGTTTCTCTCAAAATAAATTTCAATCGTGGTTTTGGCGAGATTTGGCTCAGTCGAAAAAAAAGGTTGCCCACCACTGACCTAAGGCTATGATTGTGATTATGACGATACACTGTGGCCCTGATTAACCCTTTGCTTACTGGGCCCTTAAACCCCCTTCATGACCAGAGCGTTTTTTGCAATATATGCAGTGTCGGATTTGTTTTAAATGTTGCAATGGTTTTGCGGCTCCCAGTCTTTTTTTCCCTCTCGGAAACGGGTCCAAGTGGCTCTTTATGTCTTAAAGGTTGCAGACCCCTGGTATAGATAATGGAATTTACACAGCTTTTACTTTCTGACTGCTCATCACATGTCTTGAGGTGCTAAAATACCAGGATAGTACAAACACCCCGAAATGACCCCTTTTCAGAAAGTAGACACCCTAAGCTATCTTCTGAGAGGCATATTAAGTCCATGGAAGATTTATTTTTTTCCACAAGTGTCTGGAAAATGACAAAAACTTTTTTTTTTTTTTTTTTTACAAAGTTGTCATTTAAATGATATATTTCTAGCACAAGCCATGGGTATATGTGGAATTACACCCTAAAATACATTCTGCTACTTCTACCGAGTATTGGGATACCACATATGTGAGACTTTTTGGGAGCCTATACACATACAGGATCCTGAAATCCAATGACCACTTTGAAAGCCTGAAGGCTTCCTCATTTCACTTCCTCACTACCTATCACAGTTTCGAAGGCCCTGAAATGCCAGGATAGCACCAAACCCCCCCAAATGACCCCTTTTTGGAAGGTAGACACCCCAAGGAATTTAAAAAGAGGCATGGCGAGTATTTTTCAGATATCATTTTTTCTCACAAGGTTTTGAAGTATAAAAAAGAAAAGCAAAAATGTTTTTTGTTTTTTTTTCTTTATTTTTCAAAAACTTGTGGCAACAAACGAGATCTGCATAATACTCACCATGCTTCTTATCAAATTCCTTGGGGAGTCTACTTTCCAAAAAGTGGTCATGGGGGGGGTTTGGTGCTATCCTGGCATTTCAGAGCCTCCGAAACAGATTTAGATTTACAGAGGAGGCACAGGGTCAAAGCTCACGAACACAGGTGTGCGTGGGGGGGGGAGAGGGTAGCTTTTTTTTTTTTTTTTTTTTTTTTTTTTTTTAGATCACTTTTAAGGCTATCACAGGGAATGCAAATATCCCCTATAACTTTAATGGGCATTGTCATATATTCTTTTTTGAGAAATCTAGGTTTTATCAGATATCTCCTCTGCCCTTACATTATCTAATCAAACCAAGATCGGTGTGATCAGATGCTTTCCCAATTTACAAATGGCGCTATTTATAACCTGCAAAACTGAAGTGATGAAATGCTTGAAGCTTTTGAGTTCTTAAGCTATAGAGAAGAGATGATTGGCACCATTCTGGTCTCCAATCAGCTCTATGGTCAGCTGGCAGAAACACTGGCTGCATTCTCAGGTTCCCCCGATGGCGCGGGACTGCCCGAGAAGGCAGCGGGGGAGGGGGGTCATCTTCTCCCGCTGCTTGTAAAAGCAATCCTGCAGCTAATTAGCCACTAGGATTGCTTTTACATGAAAGCCAATCGCCAGCTGAAAAAATGATACCAGGATGATGCCTGTAGCTGTAGGCATCATCCTGGTATAACCATTCAAAGTCCAGTGATGTACCAGTATGTCGCTGGTCCTTGTTGGGTATATATGCTTTTTTTTTTTTTTTTTTTTTTTGGTATGCAGCCTTTGGACTGAATGGAAAAAAAGAGAAGGAATCTCTGAGAAAAAAAGTGTGGTATGCCCACCATTAAAATATACCGCCCTGCATCCACCCACTTCTTATGGTGGGTACACATTAGGTCACACAGTGCTACATGCACCAGTTCCAAGATTGTACAAATGTTCTAAATAGTGGCAAGCTTGAATAACAATTGTCCATGTATAAGTGGTACCCCATATGGAAAAAGGGTGACACCAAGTCCCAAACTATCTTGCCACTACTCCCCATGTACTCTGGGCATCCGTGGGGCTACACGTGACTATCTTTTCCCTAGTAAATCTGAAACTTGTATGTATAGCCTGTCACAGGTCTTCTACATTTTGACCCTCATATCTGGCATGCTTGCTGGGGAGAATGTTTGAATGCAAGGCGGCCTGAAAAACTGAGGGACTCCTCAACACAGATGTTTAGCTGGAGAGTATAAACCTCTGCAAATTTGTGGTTAAGATGATTTATGAGAGGCCGAATTTTGTGGAGCCGGTCAAATTCAGGGTCACCCCGAGGACGACAGAGTGTATTGTCTTTCAAATGCATAAATCTTATTATATTCTCATATCTATGCCTGGCCATGGCAGCAGGGAACACAGGCATATGATGAATCGGGTCTGTGGACCAATACAACCACAATTAATTTTTTTTTAGTAATGCCCATGTTGATGGTTAGGCCAAAAAAACTTAAATTCGGAAATCGTAATAGGTTTCCATGCAAATGGTCTGGGAACATTTGAGTCTGGGTTGGCGGCAATAAATTGTTGTGCATATAAATTGCTTTGAACCACAATCAATGCATACAGATCTTCAGTGAAAAACAGCTCCAAAAAATCAAGGGGAGGTAGTTAAATTTGCTGTTTCCACCTGAAATCCGGGTTAGGCAGTGAATGGGGGAACAAAGAACCAGCAAACACAAATGCTCCTGTGCTTGGGGATGGACTCGATGCAGGCTACAACCACATTAAGAATGTCCTGGAACATGCACACCTTGCTGCCCTCAATAGGACCGGGGAAATCCAAATATACTGAATGAGGAAAGACAAAACAGAGGGCGCACAGGCCTAGTGCATTACCATAAAAAATGTTTAATAAAAAATAAAGTAGGTGTTGTACTCACAAACGACAATATAGTCAAGGCACATCATAAAGAACAGCTGGGTCTGCACCGCGCTGAGTAACAGTCCGCAATAGGGAGTTTAGACATCCAAAATGCTGACACGTTTCGAGGACTTGCCTCTTCCTCGGTGGCTCTGAGGAAGAGGCAAGTCCTCGAAACGCGTCAGCCTTTTGAATGTCTACACTCCCTATTGCGGACTGTTACTCAGCGCGGTGTTGACCCAGCTGTTCTTTATGATGTGCCTTGACTATATTGTCATTTGTGAGTACAACACCTACTTTATTTTTTATTAAACATTTTTTATGGTAATGCACTAGGCCTGTGCGCCCTCTGTTTTGTCTTTCCTCATTCAGTGAATGGGGGAAGTTTGGGTGCTGCAGACTGTGGGTGGCCAATCAGGATTTGCAAGCACATCCGAGAACACTGTGTTCAAATTCTTGGTGGCTGTGGAACACTACTTGTGCTAGCCACCGCATCAGCTTGTACTGCACTTATGGGACTCGCCATGTCACCAAGTGATACTGCAGTGCTGGTGTGTATAAGACCAGGATGTACTAGGCTGCTGGTGCTCGCCAGTTCACCAAAAAGTAGAGTGGCGCTAGTACTGGCACTCTGCTGCATATGAGAATCATGCAATTGTACCACCTTAGCAACCTGGGAACGTGGTCAGGTACGCCTGACCTTAGGAAGGACCTCTACTCCATCGTCTGAGCTATGTCAGGGTGCCGCTGCTGTCTACAGGCTACAGGTTCGTATTCTGAGGCGGATTCTGTCAGTGAGGCTTCCCCTTCGCTCTCATCTGACATGGTCAGAATGCTATGTTGTAGGCCTCTTCACTAGAGTACCTTTCTTTGGACATTTTGGCCGCTAAATGTATAGGTATTTAGTGTGAATCACGGGAAAAAGAGCACCTGCTTGAACCGCTAAAAAATAAATTACCTGCAAGTGCTAGTAGAGGTCAGGCCTGATTCTGCAAACACTGCGGTTTCGTGTGCAATGTATCAAGTGACGGTGATCTACCAACACTGCAGTTGCTGGGGGGGGGGGGGGGGTAAGCGTAGGGGCTAAACGCAGGTGCTGGCAGGTGGAGAGGCTGATCCTGCTAATTCTGCGTTTTTGGGGGCACTATACTATTGTGAACTCTGGTATAGTTCTGATCTGATCAAAGATATTGCTCCATTCAGACACTATACCAGCATCGGAGGTTTATTGTGTATGTGAGCGTGTTCCTGGCAGTCAAAGGGTTAAATGTGATGACTGATGTAGTGGTGGGCAATCTGAAGCTATCTGGGAGGACTTTGACTTTGGCGTGGTTCTGCTTTCTTCTCTCTCTTTGGGTGGAATGTACCCAGGGAAAGAAGATTACATTTACACAGGTACAGGAAATTATGCAAACACAGGTATAAGAAGATCTGTAATAGGGCAGTGATCACTCAGCAGATCCAGGCCAAACATCACCTGCCTAAACCTGCTGATAGATTGGTCGGGCACTAAATCACAGCACCGCCGGATTGGCAGGCGCGTGCACCCCCCTCCCGCAATCTCGGCGGGAGCGCGAATCACGTATACATGACTTTGCATAGGGAGCCCACCCTGTAACAGTAATTCTGCTATAGGGCGGAGCTAAACTGGCTAAATATTATTGCACTCTTCAACCAGATTGAAGGTTTATTTTTTTCACTGCATGTGTGATGGTGAAAGCGAACGCCTGGCCAGTTGCATTTTTGGAACAACAGTTTAGCAAGTGTGTGGCAATATTGGCATCGGCATAAACCTACAAGTTTCAGAATCACAACATAGTCAGCATTGCAATTATTTTGCTTGGTAACTGAGCACTGACTTTTTTTGTTTTTGTTTTTTTACAGATAACCATGCCTGATTCCATGTTTGAGTAAGTACTTACAGCAGACATCTCTGTTTTTACCACTAGCATATGGAACTTAACCACTTGCCCTCCAGAGGATTTACCTCCCTTCCTGACCAGGCCATTCTTTACTGTTCGGCGTTGTGCTATTTCAACTGGTAATTGCGCGGTCGTGCAAAGCTGTACCCAAACAAAATTTATGTCCTTTTTTTCCACACAAATAGAGCTTTCTTTTGGTGGTATTTGATCACCTCTGTGGTTTTTTTTTTTTTTTTTTTTGCACTATAAACAAAAAAGACTAAAAAATTTGAAAAAAAACCCCAATATTTTTCACTTTTTGGTTATAAAAAATACTCCAATAAACTCAGTCATAAGTTTAGGCTGAAATGTATTCTGAAATATGTCTTTGGTAAAAAAAAAATCTCAATGCATATATATTAATTGGTTTGTGTGAAAGTTATATCATCTACAAACTATGGTGTGTGTGTGTGTCTGTGTATGTATATGTAACGTCACTCCACTTCCTCAAACAAAATCTCTCCAAAACTGAGCTCCTAGTTCCTCAAGCCAGAGTACTAGGTGTCATCCTAGACTCCAATCTGTCCTTCCAGCCCCAAGTCCAATCGCTGACCTAACTCATGTAGACTTCACCTCTGCAACATCTACAAAATACGTCGGTTCCTAACCCCGGAAACCACTAAGCAACTCATTCATCCCTTATTATTTCACGACTTGACTACTGTAACTCCCTCCTCATCGGCTTACCTCACCGCAGGCTATCCCCACTTCAGTCCATCTTGAATGCTGCGGCCAGACTCATCCACCTCAGAAACCGCTCCGTATCCGCCACCCCCCTCTGCCAATCCCTCCACTGGCTTCCAGTTGCCCAACGGAGAAAATTCAGAATGCTAACATTGACATACAAAGCTTTTCATAATACTGCCCCAAACTACATCACCGATCTGGTATTTAAATACCACCCAAAACGTACTCTCCGCTCCTCACAAGACCTCCTACTCTCTAGTTCCCTGGTCTCCTCCTCCCATGCCTGCCTCCAGGACTTCTCCAGGGCTTCCCCCCATCCTCTGGAACTCCCTACCCCAATCCATCAGACTATCACCTACTCTCCTCACCTTTAGGGGCACCCTGAAAACCTGTCTCTTCAGGGAAGCCTACCCTGCCCTCAGCTAATTACTGAACTCCTCCACTCTTCCTACCACTTCACCCCCCACAGTTGTTTCCTCCAGTACCACTATCCCCTCCCTCCTAGATTGTAAGCTCCAAGGAGCAGGGCCCTCGATCCCCTCGTGTACTGAATCGTATTGTTACTGTACTGTCTCGTGTATGGTTTCCCATTATAGTGTAAAGCGCTGAGCAAACTATTGGAGCTATATAAATCCTGTATAATAATATTAATAACAAAAATTATATATAGTTGCAAGAAAAAGTATGTGAACCCCTTGGGATTACGTGGAGTTTTGCATGAATTGGGCATAAAATGTGCTCTGAACGTCATCTAAGTCACAACAATAGAAGAACACAGTCTGCTGAACATAATACTAAACAAACAGATGTTGCCATGGTTTACTTGCACATAACATGTAAACATTCACAGTGCAGGGAGGAAAAACTATGTGAGGCCCTAGCTTAATGACTTCTCCCAGAGCTAATTGGAGCCAGGAGTGAGCCAACCTTGACTCCAATCAGTGTGATAATGGATGTGTTGCTGACAGCTGTCCTGCCCTTAAAAAACACACACCTGTTTTGAGTTTACTGGTTTCAAGAAGCACTGTCTGATGTGAACCATGCCTCGCAGAAAAGAGCTCTCAGAAGACCTACGATCAAGAATTGTTGACTTGCATGAAGCTAGAAAGGGTTACAAAAGTATCTCCAAAAGCCTTGATGTTCATGTGTCCATGGTAAGACAGACTGTCTAAAAATGGAGAAAGTTTAGCACTGTTGCTACTCTCCCTAGGCGTGGTCGTCCTGTAAAAATGACTGCAAGAGCACAGCGCAGAATGCTGCATGAGGTAAAGAAGAATCCCAGAGTGTCAGCTAAAGACCTACAGAAATCTCTGGCACATGCTAACATTTTTGTTGACACATCTACAATAAGGAAAACATTAAACAAGAATGGAGGACACCACGGAGGAAGCCATTGCTGTCCAAAAAGAATATTGCAGCACGTTTGAAGTTTGCAAAAGAGCACCTTGATGTTCCACAGCATTACTGGCAAAATATACTGTGGACAGATGAAACCAAGATTGAGTTGTTTGGGAAGAACACACAACACTATGTGTGGAGAAAAAAAGGCACAGCACACCAACATCAAAACCTCATCCCCATTGTAAAACATGGCGGAGGGAGCATCATGGTTTGGGGCTGCTCTGCTGCCTCAGGGCCTGGACGGATTGTTGTCATTGATGGGAAAATGAATTCCAGAGTTTATCAAGACATTTTGCAGGAAAACGTACGACCATCTGTCCGCCAACTGAAGCTCCGCAGAGGATGGGTGATGCAACAGGACAATGACCCAAAGCATACAAGTAATTCAACAAAACAATGGCTACAGTGGCTGCAACAGCACAGAATACGCCTTCTGGAGTGGCCCAGTCAGAGTCCTGACCTCAACCCGATTGAAATGCTGTGGCATGACCTTAAGAGAGATTCACACCAGACGTCCCAAGAATATTGCTACACCCCAACAGTTTTGTGAAGAGGAGTGGTCTAAAATTACTCCAGATCGTTGTGCAGGTCTGATCTGCAACTACAGGAAACGTTTGGTTGAGGTTATTGCTGCCAAAGGAGGGTCAACCAGTTAAGTCCAAAGGTTCACATAATTTTTCCTCCCTGCACTGTGAATGTTTACATGTTATGTGCAAATAAACCATGGCAACATCTAATGTTTGTGTAGTATTATGTTCAGCAGACTGTGTTCTTCTATTGTTGTGACTTAGATGACGTTCAGAGCACATTTTATGCCCAATTCATGCAAAACTTGACGTAATCCCAAGGGGTTCACATACTTTTTCTTGCAACCGTGTGTGTGTATGTATAATATATATATATATATATATATATATATATATATATAGGAATTTACGTAGCTTTTACATTGACTGATCACATTTCTTGAGGTGCTAACATGCCAGGACAGTACAACCCCTCCCCCCTAAAATGGCCCCTTTTTGGAAAGTATAGATACCCCAAGGATTTTACAGGGAGGCATGTTGAGTCCATGGAACATTTTATTCTTGCCACATTTTTTGAAGACAATTTTTTTTTATACACAGTTGTCACTTTAATGATATATTGCTCATGCGTGCCATGGGTATATGTGGAATAACACCCCAAAACACATTCTCCTACTTCTTCCGAGTATGGGGATACCACATGTGAGAGAGTTTTTGGCAGCTTAGCTAGATACAAGCCCCCAAAATCCAGTGACCACCTCCAGGCTTTCAAAGGGCATATTTCCTCATACTATTTCCCCACTACCTATCACAGTTTCAGAGGCGCTAAAATGCCAGGATAGTACAAACACCCCCCCACCCAAATGACCCCTTTTTGGAAAGTAGGCACCCCAAGGAATTTGATAAGAGGCATGATGAGTATTTTACAGATATCATTTTTGGCACCGGGTTTTGAAAAGCAAAAGAAAAAATATTTTTTTTTGTTCCTTTTCTAAAAATGTGGCAGCAAGTGAGATCTGCAAAACACTCACCATGCCTCTTAGCAAATACCTTAGAGTGTCTACTTTCCAAAAAGGGGTTAATTGGAGGGGTTACTTCTACTATCCATGCATTTCAGGGCCAACATTACAATCTTATGCCACACATCACCCACTTTTGAAGACCAAGCCTTTTCTGATTTTTTTTTTCTTTTTGCTCACAGGAAAAAACTGATTTTTTGCTAGAAAATTACGTTGAACCCCTAAACATTTTATATATATATATATATATATATATATATATATATATATATATTATAAAGCAGAGGCCCTAGTGAATAGTTTTTTTTTTTTTTTCTTTTTTGATCACTTTTAATGCTATCACAGGGAATGCAATTATCCCTTATAACTTCAATAGGCATTGTCATAGATCCTTTGAGAAATCTGGGATCTATCAGACTCTAGATATCTCCTCTGCCCTTACATTATCTAATCTAGACTGCTGCATATTCTGATGAGAAAAGGTATTTAGCAGTTTATATTTACTAAAATAATTAAACTTCTATGTTCTGTGTACTATGGGAGACCAGATATAGTGAATGCAGGGTCCTGGGTTTAGTAATACTTTAAGGGTCATACTGTAATGGCACACTCTACTTGGGCGCTTAATGCTTCCTGGGCTTTTCATGATCAGGCGTCTGTGTCCCATATCTGCAAGGCAGCTACCTGGTTTACCCTAACTAAATTTTACAAGTTGGATGTCCTGGCGTCTTCGGACTCGTGTTTTGACCGCAAAGTTTTGCAGGTGGCTTTTTGAGGTTTCTGTTCCCTCTGGGGGGTATGCATCTTGGTATTGGCCGTTTGTTTTTTTTTCTCCCACCCCTCACTTGTTGAGTACTACTTTGGGAAATCCCTATGATCGAGATTTGATGATGCTGTGTCCGTCAATGAACGAAAGAGAAGTCATAAATCCACTTGACCTTTCTCGTCTTGAGGTCAAGTGGATTTATGTCCTTAAGACTTATGTCCATACGGTTGAATGTCGACTGGGATATTGTTTTATTAATAAGTCTTGTTTTTAATTTCTGTTTTTTGTATGGATTGGTACGGAGGCAGCTGACTGGTTTTGGATATTAATATATAAAAAATAATTAAAAACAAAAAACTTTTTTTAGTTAGAATTTTTTTATTCATTCTGGTTTGTAATGATAGGATTAACTTATCTCCTGAATTAAAATTTCCCATGGTGTGTAATTGTCTGGTTCACCTTTGGGGGGCACATCGTTGCACACGGAGTGGGGTGAACAAGGCTGCACTTCAATACACCAGATCATTTCCTGTGATTGAAGATTTTTTTTATCACAAAAGACTGCTCACTATGTCTTTATTGCACCTGTAGCTGAATACTATACAGGTTTGTTTATTCATATAATTGGAGTTACTATTCACGCTGTTAAGCCCTTCACTTTTTTATGTATCTATTTTTTATTCTTTGTTTCAGAATTTAGTGCTGGCGGCTCTTGTATTTTGTACCAGCGCAGATACTGATGCTACCTTACATACCAGTTATATTGTTATAAATATGTGATATTTTTGATTCTACGTTTTTCTAAATAAGGATAAAGATATATGTTAAAATAGAACTATAAGCAAAACTTTGGGGTTTTTTTTTTTTATTTTTGAATAGAGTAAAGGAAGACTATAACCCACCAGTCAGTTTATATTTTGCCATCTGTGTCCCATTGGGGAAATTTACCTTCATTTCTTGTCCCAAAGCCAAAACAGGAAGTGAGAAAATCCCTGTAAATTAAAGGTACCCATTGGAAGATTTCCCCTCTTATTACTGTTCTGGGGACAACCCAAAATGTGGGATTATCTTTTATCTTCACTTTCAATTATAATAACAACAGGGTAAATAATGAGGGTGAATCTCCCTAACAGGGGCACAGACCATGTTTAAAAAAACAAATCAGTTTTTTTTCCCCCTCCACTTTATCCAAAATTATACTTTAATTGTATTGTACAGGGCATAGACTAAGTATGTAATGTTAGTTCGGGCACTGGATTCTGCATGAGCGCTCATCTCAGCACTTTGTGCGATGCATGTTGTCAGCCGAGGGTGCCTTACAGGTCTGGCGCTGTGGTCCATCCCTATGCAACTAAGACCCTGAAGACCTCTTCGGGGATATTCCCACCATGACCAACGTAGCCTGGTTCCTATATAGGGACCATTGAGGTGGACAGGTAAGACTGGGTCACTCTACCTGACTGTTACTGTAAGAAACCAGGGCTATTTTTGAAATGTATTCACTGTACAGGTTACACTTTTCAAATTTGGAGCTAAAACTCAACCACTTAGAGCTTATTCTCAAGTGAATTACCAGGTATTACATCACATCACTGGTTGCACTTTACCGCCACTTACACCTACAGCATTACTGAAAAGCAGACCTTTTCACCACAAGGACTTCTCTACTGGGTGGTCTACACCTGAGTTGCTGCTTACAGTTTTTGGACACGCTCATCTTATATTCCGCACCCTTCCCTGTGAGTACCCCATGTGAGATCACCCTCACCCATAGCTGTGGTGGAAACTAGGCAAAAGGGAGCCATGGAAAAAGCTCAGTTGAACATTCACTCTGCTGAAGGCCTGCACATTTAACCTCAGAATGATGATGCTTCCCTTGCACCAGAGCAGGATCGATTCTAATACCAGTCTCCGTATCTGATTCTAGTTTTTTCAGACACACAAGTAACCTAAGGCAGATTTTTTCTAGAATTGCAGATTTCACAATTTCTAAGACAACTAAGGACTCGTGTACACAGGGCATTTGGAGAACTCTTTGGAACGATGGAAACTGACTTCTGGAAAACGTAGGTTAAAAAATGTCAGTTTAGCCAAGTTTGCATACGCGTTTATTTGCGTTTAGAAGCGTTTTTGAAATATAACTTCAGGAGACCTTCCCAAATGCCCAGAATGCATTGAAAAATAGTAAATAACTATTTAAGATGTTTTGAGAGAGCAGTTTGTGTTGAGATTACCTATCTTTTCTGGTTGTATTCACTATGGATCCCATCATGAGCATAATGCAGCAGCACGTTCTACTTTTTTTTTTTCCCTTCACGCGAAACCTTGAACTTACTGCGCTGGTGTACTGGGTCCATTTGAATAAATGGAAAATGCTTTGCATGCTTTTCTGATGATGAAAAAAGGCTCTGGACATGGAATAGTTAAAAAACGCTTCTAAAAGCAAACGCTTATAAACGTGGTTAACCGCGTTTACAAGTATTTGGCGTTTGAAACGCCAGTAAAATTTACTCCTGAACGCAAGTTTGGCACGTTTAAAAAAACACTGTAAACTCAACTGCCTGCAATCGACTATGTGTACATGGACATATAGGAAAACAGAGAGAGTTCATGGGCTGCTGAAAAAAAACACTGAGCAGCTCCTGAATATCAGTTTAGGAGCTTCAGTGTACATGAGCCCTAATGAATAAGACGGTCATCTCTGTCCAGGGGTACAAAACACCAGACCCCTTCTCATGCTTCACTGTTTTTACTGGAGTTGGATCCCAGTATGCCCGTCATAGAAGATGTGGGCATAGAATGGAATGAAGAGGAGCCGAAAGCAGTGTTACAGGAGGCCACAGATGATTTCTCACCCCCAGGGTCCTATACCCCTGCAGCTGCTCATGTAAGCTTGTTCACGTGGAAAGGCTCATTTATGTTGTGTGCAAAAGCCTTGGCATTGATGCACTTCATTCTCCTCTATCTCGTCATGCCCCTTGGAGTGCAAAGGGACCTGCAAAATCTAAAAGACTTTCCGTATTAAGAAACAGTTCACAGCAGGGATATTTGTCCTTTTCTGCACCTAAAATAACTCAACACATTCAAATGCCAAAGTTTCACATGGAGTGTGCAAGGTCGGTAATTGCAGGGAAACAAGTTGTATACCTGGCATTCGTAGACATCCAAGATACCTGCATAGTTCCTTTTATCCAACTCATCAGCATTTGTTACGCTTTACAGTGGAAGACCCTAAATTACAGTTTGTTGAACTGCCTTTTGGTCTATCATCTGCTCCCAGAGTAGTCACAAAGGTCCTAGATGACTTTCTCCTGAAACTCATTTCCATTCACGTTTTCTGCATATGTACACAGGACAATTCTAGTGTAGCTGGCCTTCAGTTGGGTGATGAACTTGCAAAAATCTGCTTTCCAGCCTTTTCTTCACCTGGAACAGGCGTTATTTTTGCGTGGAGCACTGATCTGATTGATTTTCAATTGGAGCACTGAACTCTTAACCTCAAGGGATTGTTTTCTGTTTTAATACATTATAAAGTATACGTTTTGGGACTTTGTTGGGTGATATTCACAAATTGTTTAGTTTACACTGAATGGTACTAGTTCATATTATGAATAGTACTAATACATATTCTTTTGTTTTCTATGTATTAAATAGGTTGATGTATGCACATTGAGTAGCGCAACACCATTTATTTGTCTTTTGATATTGGTGTGGGAACACATTATGTGTTTTGCAGCTTATTAGGTGTATGTTTTTTTATTATAGGGTACTTATTTTTAGTAGCGCACACTGTCTTATATTGTAATGGACCAAAAATCACAGTCCAGCAATCTAAATGGTCCACAACTCAGTGGTGGACACCTGAAAAGTCAATTACCTCATCCACCACATGGATCACAAGGAATGACCCTTTAACTTAAATATCTTGCCTTTCAAATTCAACATCAAGCTGTCTGTGGCCAGGGACCCTCTAGCATTTGCAATGGATGCCTCAAATATACCCCTGGTCTCAGTTCAAGCTAGTCTGTGCCTTCCAGTGCAAATTCTACTTCGGCTGCTTGACATAATAGAAGAACATAAGATGTTAATGCTTATTGCACCATACTGGCCCAGAAGTACCTGGTACACAAACATACTCCAGACTACTAGGAGACATCCCCTGGCATCTCCTCAACAAGCCAGATCTGTCTCAAGGGCCTATTCAATCCTGCCTCTGTCACTATCTTTAACAGGATGGCTGTTAACAGAGGGGTCTGTCATTTCTACCTTGCTAAAAGCAAGAAAAACCACTTCCAGAAAGATCTGTTCTCTTACCTGGAAATCTTTTATTGGCTGCTGTGATCAAAGGCACGTGTTTGTACTTTATTTTTCTGTGTCTTGCATTCCTATATTCAGGACTTGACAAGAACTTGGCCTTAAGTACTCCAAAAAGAATGGTTTTGGCCTTATCCATTCTTTTTAAAATAAAAACTCTGGCCTCGCTTTTCCTTGTCAAAACCTTTATTCAAGGTGTACGACATCTCGGATCAAGCCTCCCTTACAGCATCTTGTGCTTCCTTGGGAGCTCTGTTTGGTTCTCTCTGCCCTACAGAAACCACCCCTTGAACCCATCAGGGATATTCCCATAGATGACACCTGCTAAATGACCACCTTAGTTGCCATCATGTCACTCAGGCATGTCTCTGAGCTGGTTTCTCTCTTGCAAGGAGTCTTTCCTCATTGTTCACATAGGCAGTTCTTAGGCCCAAGACCATCTTTTCTTCCTAGGGTGGTATCAGTCTTCCACTTCCATGAAGACCTATGCCTTCTACAAAGCACCCAAAATAAATTGGTAACTGGTATGTAATTGTAAACACATATTTCAACCACTGGGGGTGAATCTTCTCACAGCAGGACAAGCTTCCTCAAAGGAATCCCAGCATCTGGGCTTGTGGTAACATGGCTGAGTCAGTCTCACACTGGTCTGTCAGCCTCTCAACTCCTCCGGAAACTGGAAGTCCAGGCTGGGTTCCACAGCAGCTAGGTTCCTGTAAAGGTCAATGGATGCCAGGCAGACATAATTGTAGCAGTACTGGAAAGGAAGACATGCTTTAGTATTGGCAAGTTACAGATATAGATGTGCCTTTTTAATGTGGATGAGTCAGCCTCACACAGGCTGTCAATCTCTCATGTCACGAAACAGGAAGGCCAGGCAGGGTTCCACAGCACCTAGGTTCCTCTAGATGTCAGTGGAAGCCTTGGAGAGCACCGGAGGATCGGAAGTCGTATGGCAGTGGAATTAACATGGCTCTGGAAGTGACAATCACGTTCATGCGGGCATGGTTACACATTTCAAAGCAGGCCGCATCTTTCTCAAGCCAATCTCACTAGAGCTTATTATCTAAAGGAGCAAACTCCTGCGCTTTTACACGCCCACTTCACAAGGTCTTTGGGGGTTCTTTTCCTCAGGCACCAAGCCTCTGTGGCTCAGCTTTGTAGGGTCACCTGGTCCTGTATTCATACCTTTTCAAAGTTTTACAAGGTGGGAATCCAATCCTCTGCTGATGACACTTTCGATCGAAAAGGTTCTTTCAGCGGTAGTCTGAACTTCGGTCTGTTGACCATTGTTGTTGGACCTGTTAAAACTGTTCCATTTGCCTGGTTGTTTGCCAGCCCTTCTCATTCATTCAATATAAGATAGATAGTGCAGCGCTAGAAGATATATGACTATACCAGTATTGAAGATGGTGCAATATCTCTTGCTTAAATGTCAGCAAATGTGGACCACATACACTATATGTGACCACACATACTGTATGTGACCTTCCCAAGAGCTGAAAAAAGGGAAATAATGACGTGAACTTCACACAACTTCACTTCACAGTAAAAAACGCACAATATGAATGCACAATACAGTCCAGTCATCAAAGAAACACAGATAAGTGTATCTCGATAAGATCCTTATGATGCATGTAGTCCGGCGATGTGCAGAAGAAGTGAATAAATTGCGCACTCACCGGAAGCACAATTTAAATTGTGCGTTTGTGTCTCATACACCAAAGATCACTCCGACTGTAGATGAAGGGAAACTCTGAACAGGTGGTTCTATGATGAAAGGTAACACATCTGGGGATTCCTTCTGGCAGACAGGCTCCAAAACAGGATCAGCTGAATATTTCTCTGGGCCTTGGGGTAATCACCTGGTGGTCCAGCTGGTATAGAAGAGTGGCTCTTATTCCTTCTGATGATGTACGTGTGATATGAAACGCGCGTCAAGGAGGAGCCCCTGCTAGCCGTGACGCCAAGCCGCCGGATCAAGGGGGTCCGGCGGCCACTCTTCTATACCAGCTGGACCACCAGGTGATTACCCCAAGGCCCAGAGAAATATTCAGCTGATCCTGTTTTGGAGCCTGTCTGCCAGAAGGAATCCCCAGATGTGTTACCTTTCATCATAGAACCACCTGTTCAGAGTTTCCCTTCATCTACAGTCGGAGTGATCTTTGGTGTATGAGACACAAACGCACAATTTAAATTGTGCTTCCGGTGAGTGCGCAATTTATTCACTTCTTCTGCACATCGCCGGACTACATGCATCATAAGGATCTTATCGAGATACACTTATCTGTGTTTCTTTGATGACTGGACTGTATTGTGCATTCATATTGTGCGTTTTTTACTGTGAAGTGAAGTTGTGTGAAGTTCACGTCATTATTTCCCTTTTTTCAGCTCTTGGGAAAGTCACATACAGTATGTGTGGTCACATATAGTGTATGTGGTCCACATTTGCTGACATTTCAGCAAGGGATATTGCACCATCTTCAATACTGGTATAGTCCTATATCTTCTAGCGCTGCACTATCTATCTTATATTGTCTGGTTGAAGGTTTATGGTTTTTCCTTTTTAGTGTATCAGCTGCTGTGTCGGTTAGCGCTCACTGAATCCCTTATTACCTTCTCATTCATTGCTTGGGGATGTCCTGGGCTCTATGAATGCTTCTTTTTGTATCTTGTACTGTATGATTAAGAGAAGAGGAAGTTTTGTCAATTTCATGTCTTGGAATACAGTACAGGACACATGCTACTCTCCCATTCTTTGAATGCTTTGTATTGCTTGTTGCAAAACAGAACTCGAAAAGTGGGGTAGAGTTATAGGGATGGCTCCCAAGGGGGCAAGCTCTAAAACGCTTTGCCAGTGTCTGTTACTTGAAGGTATGAGCCTATAACCCATGGTCTAGAAATGCTTTGCTGGTGTCCTGTACAGTGTTTTATGGAATTTACAGTTAAGTGAAAATTATTCTTTTCTGTACAGTACATAGGATCAGACTCCATGCCACTGTCTTAAGGTGATTAGACACTGGTAAACAGTGCTGCAACAACAACAGTATAGCCTTCACACTCCCAGCAAACCTCAGTTTTTGCTGTTGTACTTGCGCAATAGACTTCTGTCTGCTGGGATAAGCATGACACTTTTTTTTTTTTTTTCCCTCAGGATTCTCTAGAAAGTTTCTATCTGAGACTCAGCCAATGCAGCTCCAAAGATTGACTCTTCTCCTGAGCCTTGGGCAACCATACCCGCACCCTGCGTCGAGGATGATTCAGGGCAGGCCTGTACATGTTGCTTTGAGCACTAAATCCTGCATTTGGTGCTCACCTTGGCTTGTAGCTTACAGAGTGATATACAGGTCCAGGGCCCTGGTTCCCCACCAGCGGAACCCTGTCCCTGAAGACTCCTTAAAGGGTATGCCCATTGGGAGGTTAAAGACCTGGATGAGACTTCTCCCAAACATCTTTTTCCTCACTGGGAAGACAGCAAGTCTGTTGTAGCAAGTCAGGGCTTCCTACCCTTTTTCAGGTGCCCATTGTGCTGTTTTTCCCTTCCCTCTGTGGGTTAGTTGTGGAGTGCAGGCTACAACACATTTAAATGTCACAACCATGAAAAAGGAGCACCGATTCTGTCACTTCTATTTTGAAATGTGGTGCTGTTCTTTGCCTCGCCCTCAGTTCCTTGGGCTGCCTGAGCAGACTTGTGTTTGCTGAGCTCACTGCACATGCGTGCACCATTTTCCTACAGCCACTTGCACTGTTTCTGGTTTTACCATGCACACTACTCTTCTCCTGGGCCCTACCTGCCTACAATACTACAATACTCGTTCACAAAAGGCTGAACTCTTTCTGCTATGCAGTAAATGGTTGAGTACCCTTTCTGCAGCATTCCTCACCACACGTGATAGATCATAGGCGCGACAGATCATAGGCGTAAGTAGAATACGTTATCAGGCCTTGGCAACTCACATTCGGGTAATGGCGGGGGCTGACAGGCCTTGCTTCTTTCATCCTTGACCACTGACTCCAGTCTGAGTTGCTTCCTTTCTCTGATATCTCCATTCCATCTTATTTCTGGCACACTCCCTTCCTCTTTATCTATAGAGTTGTTTTCAGCTACTGTGGCTGTAAGTAATCGACCAAAAGAGTTTTATACACTTAAAGGATATACTTTCGATCCTTATTGACACAGTGCACTTGGACAACCATTATCTTGGCTGCTTGGGTATGGGAAGTGGTTCCTATGGGCTACTAGCTAGAATTTTGCCCCAAGGCCACCTCCCTGGTTCATTGCTTCCAACCTGCCTGTGTGATTGCACAGGATAGCAGAGCTCTGTTCTGGCTATGGTCGGAGTTCTAGAGCAGGGCATCATTGCTTCAGTCCCAGTGAGAGGATTCCAGGGATTCCATTCAAACCTGCTCACAGTACCCAAACCAAAAGAGGACATCCACCTTATCTTGGATATCAAGGTTCCAAATGTTTTTATCTGGGCTTAGAAATTCCACAAGGAATCTGAGGTCTGCTGTAACCAATCTTCATCAAGGAGACTTTCCGACCTCTGTGGACATCAAGGATGCATACTTGCATGTCCCCATATTTCCAGCTATTCGTATTTCCTTCATTGTGCCATTTGTTCCTATGCTGCATGTTCTGGTGGACACCATGGTCCTTGACTGTCCAACCCTTGCAAAGGTTTGGCTGGGTCCTGAAACTTCAAACACTCTGCTCAGACCTGCATGGGAGTTCCGGGGCTGATGGTAGCCGCCTTCGAGGTAGTTCCATTTGCCCAGTTATACTCCAGACCCCTGTAACATAACATCTTGTCATTGTGGGACAACTCAGTCTAACCCTTAAACAGACATTCATCTGACCTCAAAGATCAGGTTGTCTCTCGTTTGGTTGCTCTAGTTTTGGGAAAGACCTTGGTTTCAACATATTGGCAGATCCTCATAATGGAAGCCAGCCTGAAATGAATCTGGACACCTTGTTGGTGCAGGGAATTTGGATGTGAAAGGAGTCCCGTCTCCCAATTGGCATTTTGGAGCTAAGGATGATTTGATTTTCCCCATGCTGCTGGACAGCTTGACTGGAGGGTCTGCTGATTAGGATCCATTCATACAATGTCACTGCAGTGGCATACATCAGTTATCAGGTAGGAAATGAAAATCTGTCTGCAACAAGAGAGAGAGCAGATTCTGCCATGGGCACATTTTCACATTTCAGCCTTTTCCACTGTTTACATAGTAGGCATCGACTTTTGGCCAGCAGACTTTTTCATACATCCTTGATTACTCAGCAGAATTAAGCTGGAGGACATACCGGGAATCCTTATGCTGCTGGCCTAGCCCAGGCAGATGTGGTGTGTCAACCTGATCAGGTTCCTAGCAGATATTCTGTTGGCTCCTCCAGATCTGTTTCAAAGACCGATTTATCATCCTTCTTCAATGGTCATGACTGTTGAAGCCCAAGTTCTGAGAGACAAAGCCATTTCCTAATCTGTGATTTCTGCAGTGCTCAGATCAAGGAATTCTACTTTCCACAAAGTCTACCATTGCACATAGTAGGCAAACTTTGTATGACATGAGGTAAGAAACTGTCACCTCAGGAAATTCTCTGTTGTATGAATCCTGGCCTTTTTATAGATGGTTGGCCACTGGGTTCACATCCTTTCCTCAAGACATTTTATGCAGTGTGGTTTCCCCTGATCACTCCCCCTTGGCTCTATGAGATATGAATTTATATTTCTCTTACTTTTTTAATGGACACAGCTTCTTCTTCTTCATCCATAACCAAACAGGGTTTTATAGCCCCACCTACAGGAGTAGGACACTAGGCAGAAAAAAAGACACCTGTGGGCAGTCCTCTCTGGGCATAAAACACCCCATCTCTGCTACAGGCCTCTAGTCATTTCTGCCTAATGTCTTCAGGAGTATGGACGTGATGTTTTTGATAGAACCTGTGGTCCCATTGCTTTTCTTTTTTCCCTGAAATTTTTTTTCTATCAGCAGTTGGGCTGGGTGATGGGCTGGATAGTCTAGATCCACTGGTCACCCCAGTCTGACCAGCGAGCACATGCAGACTGCTAGCGCCGCGCTCGGTCATCCACAACTACCGGGATGGCCAGCGAGTTAATGGTCTCACAGGGACAGGTGACCAAGCGCCAAGTACACAGTGTACCCCTGGCCAACAGCCCCCCCTCCTTCCCCCCACACACTTCGGTGGAGAGGAGGACCTGTCATGGGAGTGCTACCCACATGCTCCATGGATTGATAAGTATTTGCCCCCCTCTCTCCCAGATGCGCGAGGGGCATGGGTACTCCGTGGGGTGGCTTCTCCACCCTCCAGGCTTGCTCACCTACATCATCCCCACTCCTGAGATTGTTGGGGTGGTTTGTAGCAGGGTGGGTACCCTGTTGCTCTGGTTTACCTGTGTCATGGGAGGGATTAGCTAAGGGATACTGGATTGTTATAGTGGTGTGCTCAGCTGTGTTGGATCTGTAGCCCAGATTTACTGTGTCCGCTGGCTTGCTTAGCTGTGGGTGCTTGTCCTCTTATGCCCCCCTTGGGTTTTAGTGATCTCCCAGAGGTTCGGGGACCATATGTGGCGGTACCTCTCCTGCAACCCCTTGTGATGCCTCGAGGATTGTTGTTGGGAAGCCTGTAAATGCTATATGGCCCCCACGCGGTCGAGCCCCCTGCCACTTTAGGTCGCAGCTTTGCGGCCTGCTAGCCATGCAGCACCGCCCGCTGTTTGCTCTGCCAAACACTTGGAATTTCTGGGCTGATTCTTGGTTCTGAACAGGCCAGGGTCTTCCTCCCATCGGACGATCTACAGAACCTTTGGTCAGTGGTCCAGAAGTTCTTGGCTTGCAATCGGCCCTCCGTGTTTTTTTGCAGGCAGGTTTTGGGCTTGAAGGTAACTACCTTCAATGCAGTCACATATGCCCAGTTCCATATGCGAACACTGCAGAAGGAAATTCTATACAAATGGAATGGGTATTCTGCGTCCTTCCTTGGACAGTCAGATTTGAATAGAGCGGGTGACAAGGGCCATCCTTCCCTGATAGACTCCAGCTCTCCGGAACGGAAAGTCCTCCCTTCCCCTTAGATGGACTGTGGTCACAAGGGATGCCAGCCCATCGGGCTGGGACAGAGTTTTGGGATCGGACTCTGCCCAGGGTTCCTGGACTCCGGAGGAGGGTCAACTGACCATTGTCATGAAGCTTCGGGTGAACGGGTTGTCACTGACACTTTGGACGATAGCCTACTGGGTCTGTCGACCAGTTGGGATTACAACACCATGGTGGCATATGTCAATCTTCAGGCATAGCAGCAGCGCTGGAGATATCTCACACCCTGAGATCGGTGGAAAGGTTTATTTCAGCTTTTGCCTGTCATACATATTACGGGGGTCACAAACTGGCAAGCAGATTATCTCAGCCATCAGCCGCTGGATTACGGCGAGCAATCTCTGCACCTGGATGTGTTACATCAGCTCTGTCTTTGCTGGGGGGCGCCAGACCTGGATCTTCTGTTATCCCGTTTCAACCAGTAGGTTCCAAAGCCAGTGGCAAGACCGTTGGATCGTCTGGTGGATGCGAACAGTGGCGCCTGAGGGATCAATATATTCTCGTTTGTCTTTCTGCCCCTCAGCTTGATTCTTCATTTACTATGCAGGGTAGAGGCCGATAGGATCCCAGTCATCCTAGTGGCTCCGGACTGGCCTCGCCATCTGTGGTACGCCGAGATGTTGTTGGATGCTCCCAGGCAGATGCGTCTTCCGGTGGACCTTCTATCTCAGGATCTGTTGTTCCACCCTGCTTTCCCTTTGCTAGCCTTGATGACCTGGATATTGACAGCCAGGCCAAAGCACGGGGGGGTCGTTTGACTTGGTGAGTCCAACTATGTTAAGGCTTGTAAGTCTCTTTCGTTTATCTCCCTGATGATTTATCACTCCTGGAGGACTTGTATCATTTGGTGCAAAGCTTTTGGGTTATATCCTCATTCCTTTTAGGTGGCTTGGGTGTTGGGTTTGCTTCTACGTGGGGTTTACCAGCAGTTTGTGTTGAGTACATCCAGGGTCACATTTCTGCTCTGGTTGTGTGCTGTCAGCGCCCTTTAGCCACACTGTCTTTAGTTTGCGCATTTATCCAGGGGGTCGTCATGTAGTGCCCTTTGCACTGCACATTGCCACCATGAGACTTGCATTTGGTGTCGGCTCTTCTGTAGCCTCCTTTTGAAAGGATATTCCATTGCTTCCGCTCTTGCAGAAGGTTGCCTTACTACTCGCTATCAGCTCTGTAAAGCGGGTATCTGGACTGAGCTTTTTCCCTAAGCTGCCTTATTTGCTTCTGCACTAGGATCAGGTGGCGTTTTTGGCCATCCCCCCCTTTTCTCTGAAGGTGGTTCTGACGTTTCACTCAAATGTGGACAATACACTTTCCTCCATTGGTCCTTGACGGTCGCACCCGGAGGAAGTGGCTATACACTCATGGCTTGGTTCGCGTGATCATGTGCACTTCTGATGGCCATCTTCCGGAGGTCTGATTCTCTATGTAGGCACGGCCGGCCCGAGAACTGGCATGGAGGCTTCCTCTGCCTCTTTTTTTTCTGTTAGATTGGCTGACACAGGTGCAGGATCCTCCCTTCCCCCATGTCGGCATACTCCACTAGGACGGTTAGAGCCTCCTGGGCGTTTTGACAGCCAGCCTCTGTCTCACGTTTACATTGTGGCCATCTAGGCTTCTATGCTCTAGTTTCTGACATTGTTCTACAGGTGATCTGTTTATCCTTGGATGGTAGTTGTGGCTGCTTAGGAATCTTGGGCACCCTTTCGAGGTGGTCCAGATTGTTGGCATGGTTGCACTGGGGTTTTCACTATTTGTTTACCGCCCCTCGCTGTGGCACTGCTTTGGGACATCCCTGTTTGGTTATGGATAAAGAAGTTTCCATCAATAAACGTAAGAGAAAATCTGATTTTTTGTTACCATTCATTGATGGAGACAGCACCCACCCCTCTATGGAGCATTCTCCTTTGACATTGCTTATAACTTACTGGAGGCCTATAGAAGAGAGGGGGTTTTATTCCCAACGAGGACTGCCCATAGGAGGTGTTGAGTTCTTTTCTGCCTAGTGTCCTACTCCTGTAGGTGGGGCTATAAAATCCTGTTTGGTTATGGATAAGAAGCTTTGTCTGTCAATGAACTCAGAGAAAAGGATTTTACGGTAACAAAAAATCCTGTTTTTTTCTGGCATTTCAAACACTTCTGTTTGAACTGGTCTGTATTATTTCCCTTTCCACTCCCACACATCTGTTTGTGGAAGGTGTTTTAGGCAACTCTGTGAGATGCAGGCTGTCCACAGTGCCTGTGCAGTGTGGGCCTATTAGTGTTTTGTTGCTGTTACCCACTCCTCCGTTGCTGTGCTTTTTGGTTTTGGATGTCCCATCTCTAAATTCCTGTGTCCGTCAATGATCAAGGAAGAAAGTGGGATTTTAGGATTAGGAATTACAGGACTTCATGTAAAATCAATTTCTTGGAGTGCATTGAGGAACATGGATCCTAACACCCTCTCTATGTTTATGATCTTGATTTTTGAAATGCTTTACCCAGTCTCCGCTCTAATTCATCCCAAAGGTGTTCTCTCCGGGTGAGGTCAGGACTGTGCAGGCCAGTCAAGTTCCTCCACCCCAAACTCGCTCATCCATGTTTTTATGGACCTTGCTTTGTGCACTTGGTACGCAGTCATGTTGGAACAGGAAGGGGCCATCCCCAAACTGTTCCCACAAAGTTGGAAGCATGAAATTTTCCCAAAATGTCTTGGTATGCTGACCCTTAAGAGTTCCCTTCACTGGAACTAAGGGCTCATGTACACTGCAGCTCCTAAACTGATCGGGAGCTGTTCAGCGTTTTTTCCAACAGCCCTTGAAGTCTCCCTAATGTTTTCCTATGTGTCCATGTACACATAGTCGTTTACAGGCAGTTGAGTTTAGTCATTTTTTTAACGCGCCAAACTTGCGTTCAGGAGTAGATTTAATAGTTGCAAACAATTGTAAACGCGGTTAACCGCGTTTATAAGTGTTTGCGTTTAGAAGCGTTTAACTGTTTCATGTCCAGAGGCTGTCAGACATGCATGCAAAGCATTTTCCATGTATTCAAATGGACCTAGTACACTAGTGCAATCCGTTCCAGGTTTCCCGTGAAGGAAAAAATGGTAGAACGTGCTGCATTATGCTCATGATGGGATCATAGTGAATACAACCAGAAAAGACAGGTAATATCAACACATACTGCTCTCTCTGCTTCTGCTCTCTCTATTTCTCTCAAAATGTCTGAAAATGTTTACTATATTTAGTGCATTCTGGGCATTTGGGAAGGTCTCCTGAGGTTATCTTTTAAAAACGCTTCTAAACATAAACGCGCTATGCAAATGTTCTCCTGGCAACTGCCAAACCCAGACACGTTCGTGTGATTGCCAGATAGAGAAGTGTGATTCATCACTCCAGAGAACATGTCCCCACTGCTCTAGAGTCCAGTGGCGGCGTGCTTTTACACCACTGCATCCGACACTTTGCATTGCTTTTGGTGATATAAGGTTTGAATGCAGCTGCTTAACCATGGAAACCCATTCCATGAAGCTCTCTATGCACTGTTGTGCTAATCTGAAGGCCACATGGATCATAGTTGAAGCTACAACCAGACTCTCAATACCTCTTTTTCTGCTGGCAATTCTCTTGCATGTAAAAGTTATCAGAGCAGCTATCTAGCCACTGGAACACTTTTACAGGTGGCACCGTCGCTGCCTTTACCAGGCAGATGAGACTGCCTCAGCCGCATTTACTGAAAAGGAAGGAAATTCCCACCCATCTTCTGTGATGTCAGAAACAGCGATGATTGTGTCGCTTCTAGTTTGCTGACAAGTGATTACCAGCTTGTACAGCATCTGATCAAACAAATCTCAGTTTGATCAAATGCTTTGGAGGCGAGCGGTATGCTCAGGTGTCTGATAGACCCCAGATCTCTCCATAAAGTGGACGCATGTGAGGCATCGCTGTGAACATCAGAGTGAGAGCAATCATTCTAGTGCCAGACCTCAAGTGTAGCTCTAAACTGGTAACATGTAAAGGCTTTTAAAGCATCTCCTGTGGATAATTTAGTTAGCATAATTTGTCATTCCACAGGTGTGCACAGTTGTAAGCATGACATATTTGGTATCCATTTACTCAGCGTAACATCTTTTATGTCTTACCAGAAATTGTGTATTCTATTGTTTGTTTGCACTAAAATTCATCAGTGTTTTTTTTTTTTTTTTCCCCTAAAAGTTGCGTTTTGAAAAACCACTGCATAAATATCGTGTGACAAAAAAATTGCAACACCCACCATTTCATTCTTTAGGGCCTCTGCTGCAAAGTATATATATATATATATACTGTATATGTTTGAGGGTTATATGTACCGTATTTTTTTGCTCCATTAGATGCACCCCCCCCCCCCCAAAAAAAAAAGTTTCTTCATCTTTAGTGTGGGCACCCGGCTGTGACAACTTGAGGCTGCACAGCTGGGTGCCCACTGCCCATGTGCGAGGAACGCTGCATTTTGTGAATTGCCCCACCTGTCATGTGTCCCAGAAGACTACGGGGAGAGAGACGATCGCAGCAGAAGTGGGAGCAGGTACCTGTCAAATTCAGGTTCTCCCCCCCTTGCACCCCAATGGTCTTCAGTCTCGGGTCATCTCCTGCACTGTGTCCGCCGTCTCGGGTCATCTCCTGCACTGTGTCCGCCGTCTCGGGTCATCTCCTGCACTGTGTCCGCCGTCTCGGGTCATCTCCTGCACTGTGTCCGCCGTCTCGGGTCATCTCCTGCACTGTGTCCGCCGTCTCGGGTCATCTCCTGCACTGTGTCCGCCGTCTCGGGTCATCTCCTGCACTGTGTCCGCCGTCTCGGGTCATCTCCTGCACTGTGTCCGCCGTCTCGGGTCATCTCCTGCACTGTGTCCGCCGTCTCGGGTCATCTCCTGCACTGTGTCCGCCGTCTCGGGTCATCTCCTGCACTGTGTCCGCCGTCTCGGGTCATCTCCTGCACTGTGTCCGCCGTCTCGGGTCATCTCCTGCACTGTGTCCGCCGTCTCGGGTCATCTCCTGCACTGTGTCCGCCGTCTCGGGTCATCTCCTGCACTGTGTCCGCCGTCTCGGGTCATCTCCTGCACTGTGTCCGCCGTCTCGGGTCATCTCCTGCACTGTGTCCGCCGTCTCGGGTCATCTCCTGCACTGTGTCCGCCGTCTCGGGTCATCTCCTGCACTGTGTCCGCCGTCTCGGGTCATCTCCTGCACTGTGTCCGCCGTCTCGGATCATCTCCTGCACTGTGTCCGCCGTCTCGGATCATCTCCTGCACTGTGTCCGCCGTCTCGGATCATCTCCTGCACTGTGTCCGCCGTCTCGGGTCATCTCCTGCACTGTGTCCGCCGTCTCGGGTCATCTCCTGCACTGTGTCCGCCGTCTCGGGTCATCTCCTGCACTGTGTCCGCCGTCTCGGGTCATCTCCTGCACTGTGTCCGCCGTCTCGGGTCATCTCCTGCACTGTGTCCGCCGTCTCGGGTCATCTCCTGCACTGTCTGCCGTCTCGGGTCATCTTTTGCACTGTGTCTGCCGTCTCGGGTCATCTCCTGCACTGTGTCCGCCGTCTCGGGTCATCTCCTGCACTGTGTCCGCCGTCTCGGGTCATCTCCTGCACTGTGTCCGCCGTCTCGGGTCATCTCCTGCACTGTGTCCGCCGTCTCGGGTCATCTCCTGCACTGTGTCCGCCGTCTCGGGTCATCTCCTGCACTGTGTCCGCCGTCTCGGGTCATCTCCTGCACTGTGTCCGCCGTCTCGGGTCATCTCCTGCACTGTGTCCGCCGTCTCGGGTCATCTCCTGCACTGTGTCCGCCGTCTCGGGTCACCTCCTGCACTGTGTCCGCCGTCTCGGGTCACCTCCTGCACTGTGTCCGCCGTCTCGGGTCACCTCCTGCACTGTGTCCGCCGTCTCGGGTCACCTCCTGCACTGTGTCCGCCGTCTCGGGTCACCTCCTGCACTGTGTCCGCCGTCTCGGGTCACCTCCTGCACTGTGTCCGCCGTCTCGGGTCACCTCCTGCACTGTGTCCACAGTTAATTGGTTCAGAATATTTTTTTTCTTGTTTTCCTTCTCTAAACCCTAGGTGCGTCTTATGGTCAGGTGCGTCTTATAGAGCGAAAAACACGGTAATTGTCTAGCTAAAAAAATTGCAGAATTTTACATGTATATGAGAAATGTCAGAATTGGCCTGAGTGTCAAGTGGTTAATGCAAGTTCCAAAGTCCAATTTTCTGTAAAGGTTTAAAATATAAGCTTAAAATATATTTTAGATTTTACTGATGAGTAGTGTTCTCACAATAAGCATTTGTTTGTCCATAGGACTAACGCTGGCCGTATACAGGTCGAAATTCGGCCAGTTTAGCAGAATCTATTGATTGACTTCAGTACAACCAGCCTATTGGGTTTTTTCTTTTGCTCACTGCTGGTGGCTATAGCAGTAAGGAAATTGGTCAATATATGGCCTGCTCTTAGCATTGTCACTCTCGGCAACCTTTCAGTCTGCCATATACATGCTGGGACACACCAAAAATTACTTGATGGCTGTGCCTTATGTGTTTTGTTAAAGCCGTTCTAAATATGGAGGATGTATTCAGATTTTCTGAAGAGAGGGAGGAGTTTCTAGATTATACAATTAAAGGCCATATACACCCTGTAACTAATTTTGGGATAAGAAAAGTTTTGTCTTGTGTTTAGATTATATGCTTGTGGTATGTATTAATCTATTGATTTTAATTTTTCCAGATATGCGCACTTTAAAATGAGTAGAAGACATCATCTTGTATCCTGCGTACACTGTTTGTTCTCTGTTAAGGTTCCATTAATGAAGGAATTTTGCTAGTTTTCCGTTTTCTTCATAGAGTTTTACTTGAATTGTCCTGCCTAAAGATAGTTTAGGGTCCTGTTAGTATTTGTTAACATGCGTTTGCATCTTGGGACCTTGCATTTTTTTTCAACTCTTTAAAACTAAGATGTGTTTGGACTGCATGAACCTCGTTTAGAAGCTAGTAAAGTTTTTTTGATTTAGCACGCACTTTAAAGTACCTAAAATGTGCAAAATTAATGATGCTAAAAACCATTGCAAGACATTTTTAGGTTCCTTAATTGTGTACCCATAACGGTTGAGTATTAAAGAACGTGCTTAAAGCATCTGCTGCTTATTATGTGAATTTTGCACTTTGTACCATGTGCGTTTACAACTTAAAAATGTTAAGGATGTTAGTTTTTAAAATATCTGAGTTTGTTCTTTCTTTCAAATGTCTGTACCAATAGCATTATTGCAGATTACATATATGTATAGGGTGTACATCTATTAGCTTTGTTTTGGCTTTGCTTTTTTGTCATCTGGTCAGCTAGCAATTGGCAAGAAGAAGAAAATTAATACAGATCATTACTTTCGTTATTGCAGACCAGTGCAACTCCAACTTTAAAAGCATAGTCACAGATTGGAGAATTAAGGCAACTGTATCTGTCTCACAAAAGAAGCCTCAAACTTCTGCGATATCAAATTGATATCTAGTAGCTGTATAACTGCTGTTGAAACCTGAAAAGGTTCAACATTTCTTATTTCCATTATATTTTGTATAAAAAAAAAGTCTGCTACCTAAAAAGTAAAATACATTTTTTTCCCAAAATGTTAAGTGCTTTTGGTACAATTCTGATTTTGTGAAAAACAAAAATGGATATGGTATCATTCTTGTTTGCTTACTTGTGTTTAGTTTTTTTTCAAGTTAAAAAAAAAAAAGCAAATAAAGTTTTTCAACAATCTAGTACTCATAGCACCCTGGTTTCAGTGAGGTGTATTGTGATTGGTGACTTTATGTTTGTATTCTGCGCTTACTGTATATTATGTAATTTCTTCTAATTCCTAATCTGAGATTTGAGTGAAGGGTTTATTTGTATGGGAAAACATGCATGGGCATTTTCTGTTTTGGGTGGATGTCTACAATATGTACATCAAAAATGCAGCAGCACTTTTTAACAAGCCAAGGTGCAAACATTTCAGAAAGTTTATCTAAGGGAGCTCTATATACACATAAACTCTATCTCGGTGCAGCACTATGCAAAATTGTTAGGTACTTGGGAGAGATGCCTACAAAGTTGATGCAAGTAATCCTATATGCTTATCAGTTAACTTGGTAAACTTGATAAGTTCAGTTAGGTCACAGGCACAATTTGTTTTTGTTTTGTTTTTTTCACGTATTTACCAAAACATATTCAGGATATAGTTCTATAATGAATATGGACTGAAAGTGCACACTCTCCGGTTTAATTTGAGGGTATGTACATCCAAATTGGAGGAAGGGTTTAGGAATTGCAGCTCTTAAGAGTAGCCATCCCCCCTTTTTCAAGGCACCAAAAGTAATTGGACAATTGAATCAAAAGCTGTTTCATGGGCAGATGTGAGCTACTCCTTCATTATGTCTTCATCAATTAAGCAGGTAAAAGGTCTACAGTTGATTCTTAGTGTGGTATTTGCATTTGGAATCTATCGCTGTGAACGTACATCATGCTCTCAAAGGACCTGTCCATGGAAGTGAAACAGGCCATTGTAAGGCTTCAAAAATGAAACAAATCTATCGGAGTGATAGCAGCAACATTAGGAGTGGCCAAGAATGCACTGGTGAGCTCAGCAACATAAAAATGCACGGACATCCACAGAAGACAACAGTGGTGGATGATCGCAGGATCTTCTCTATGGTAAAGAAAAACCCATTCACAACATCCAGACAAGTGAAGGACACTCTCCAGGAGGTGGGTGTATCATTGTCAAAGTCTACAATCAAGAGAAGACTTCACCAGAACAAATGGAGGGTTCTGGGATTACAAATACCATTTTAGTCTTTGTCAAGGAAGTTAAAGGAATTTGTGATAGCGGTTGTGGAGGGAGGTCAATTTGTTGCAGACAGTGGGCATTCCAGAGGGTGAAGAAAAAGGGGAGGCTGGTTTTGGGAAGAAGTGAAAGGGAAACTAAGTTCTGTGGATTGCTGCTGCCAGAGTGAGTGGTGTGATGGGAGTGTTGAGCACAGTTCAATGATGGAGGCCAGGGATTTGGGTACGTATCTCCAGAAGTTAGGAGGAGCAGAAGGGTGAGAGAGGTAATATAGGAGAGCGATTTATGAGAGGACATGCCTTCTTGTCCTGGAGTTTTTATTAGTGTGTGGATTTAGAATTGGCAGGAGTTGGTGAGTACGGTAATAGGGAGAGGATAGAAGGGAGGGTGATGTATATGAGCTGAGGGGGGGAGGAGAGTTTGAGAGGAGTGGTAGAAAGTGTACGTGACCGTGAGGAAAGAAAGCTGAATATAGAGGGTCACCTGCTGCCTGATTGGTTTTCAATGCAGTTTGCAATGCATGTTAACCTTGTGCAATTGCTGAAGTGCATATCATGTAAAAAGAATCACTAAAGGAAAAAACCCCAGCATTCTCACTAGCAAAGTGCAATCCCCATAAAGCTGCTCTAGTTTTATACTGTTAAGGGTGTGTTTGGTTGTTAATTAATCCTGAGCTAATATAAGGATGGCTGGCTGGCTGGCTATCAAAGCAAGCTTTTTGATATCTAAGCCAGACTTACAAGAAGGCAGAGAGAGTTGTAAAGATATGATCGGCCATAACTTGGGTAAGACACTTGCAGAGCAACATAAACACTGATGCAGACAGCAACATACCAAAAAGCCCAGAGTGAAAATAAGCAGTTTTCTGTTTTGGGTGGATGTAGACAGCACCATACCTGTAGAAGAACAGAAAACATGTTCAGATGAGACATTCAGGTAGAGCAGAGCCTGAAGTGCATATCACTTGTATAAAGAATCACAGAACCCCAGCAACATTCCCCCTTGCAAAGTGCCCCTATAATTTGATAAACTGCCCCCTCCCCTCCTGCTGCAGCCAATCCAACAACAGGTAAGAAGACAGCCGCTCCATAGCGGCAACTTGTGGAAGCACCTTCCTCACAAGATATGTCAAGAGGAATGCAGGGGGAGAAGGTGCATCAGCCTGTGCAGTCCTATTTCTGCTGCTTGTCTGGAAAGTGCTGGTAGTTGAGGTAAGCTGTTATGAAGTAGCCGCAACCTTTCTAGTAGTTTTTGGATCAGCCACAGCAGCGAGGTTGCGGTGGTTGCAAGTCAGTCCTTATAACAAACTAGACTTGGCAACATGGGACACAGTACCACATGTACTTTTGTCTCATATGACACAGAACAACAAAAAAAACTGTTGCATCTTTAACCACTTGAGCTCCAGGTTTTATCTCCTGCATGACAAGGCCATTTATTTTTGCTGTTTGGCACCGTGCTACTTGAATGGGCAGTTACTTGGTCATGAAACACTGTATCCAAATGAAATTTGATATTTTTTTCATAAAAATAAAGCTTTCTTTTGATGGTATTTGAGCACCACTGTTTTTTTAATCCTTTTTTAGTATATAAATGAAAAAAGATCAGAATTTTAAAAAAAAACTTTTCTACTTTATTATAAAATATCCATTAACCACTTCCAGACCGGAAACTTTTACCCCCTTCCTGACCAGGGCAATTTTCAGCTTTTAGCGCTATCACACTTTGAATGACAATTGCGCGGTCATGCAACACTGTACCCAAATTAATTTTTTACCATTTTTTTGAGATAGATAAAGCTTTATTTTGGTGGTATTTATTCACCACTGGGATTTGTATTTTTTTTTGCTATGTAAATGAAATGTCCAAAAATTTTGA
This sequence comes from Staurois parvus, assembly GCF_062004578.1. Taxonomy (NCBI): domain Eukaryota; kingdom Metazoa; phylum Chordata; class Amphibia; order Anura; family Ranidae; genus Staurois; species Staurois parvus. The sequence continues at coordinate 4,184,732 of NW_028318358.1, forward strand.
AAAAAAGTTTTTTTTTTTATAAAATTTTGCAAATAATATTTCATCATAAATCTTAGCCAAAATTTATTCCGTTATCTTTTTAGTAAAAAAAAAAAATCCAAATTAGTTTATAAGCAAAAATAATTTTTAAACATTTTTTTTTACATTTTTATTTTATTTTTTTATATTTTTTATTTTTTACATACCGTCACCCTAGCAGTACAGTGTCACCATGGTGACACTGTACTACTTGTGAGGGGTGATGAAGATTTTTTTTTTTTTTTATTACACTGATTGCTTTTACACCCATATAGGATGTAAAAGCAATCATTTCTCTTTCTCTCTGTGTGCATTCATGCACTCATTGAGAAGAACTGAGTGAGCTGTGATTGGTCACAGCTTGTCACATGGTACAAGGCTTTTGTGAATAGCCTTGTACCATGTGACCTCTGTGATCATTCACAGATTTCACACATAGTAAGCAATGATGTCAGAAGTGACATCTTTCTTACTACTTTGCATGTGATCACTGATTGGCCAATCAGTGATCACATGATCGGGACCTCGTACAGAGGTCCCGTCCGACGATCAGTGTTTCACTGTGTCCGGAGGACACAGCGGGCACCGGATCGCGGTGCTGCGCGCTCCCAGGGAGCGCGCACAAGCAGGGTGCTGGGAGGCCATTTATAGATGTCCACCCGACCCTGCAGTGCCACCGTCCGGCCGTTTATATACAACGGCCGGTCGGGAAGTGGTTAAAAACATTTTTCTTTTCAATTCCTTAAGCTTAATTTTTTTTAAACTCTCAATTTTTTTTTTAAAGTTTTGTTTTAGTTTTTAAACAAGTTTTTTAAACTTTCTTTTATACTCTGTCATCTGAGTAGCTCGGTGTCACCATAGTAACACTTTACTACCGGGGTGATAGGGATATAGATATATATTTTTTTTTTTACTACTGTTACTGATTGTGCAGTGAAGATCACTATAAGCAGTAGCTTTAGCTGTCATGAATGGGTTAACCATTCATGAACAACTTGCTTTTGATTGTGATCTGTGATTGGCTAAGCTAATCATATGGCAGTTAGCCAGGTACCATGTTAGTTGCTTTGGGCCAATCACATCACAATAGTAAGCTGTTTATGAATGGCACCCCATTTATGACAGGTTGTTTACATTGGCCATAGCAATCACATGCTAACAATCATGGTGATCACATGACGTCCGGATACTGATTACTGCTAACAGCGTTCTGTTGTATCCAGTGGGGTGTGCTGCGTCTGCCTACACAGGTGTGGGTTCAATCACATATATACATGTGCCTGAGCTTGCACGTGTTGCCCCACTGCAGTAAATCTATTGCACAGGAGCAACAAGTGGTTAAGGAGAGATCTTGTTACGTTGAACACTCGCTCAGAATAGTGGGAAGTGGAATCACTGCATCATCTGTGTTACACAACTGGGACATAAATTTGAAACATTTTCCTGGAAAATTATTTTCAAATAGCTGTTGTAAGTTTTGAAAATTGTAATAATTTTTACAATACTCTGTACACGCAAAGTTGTTCAGGCACATGTAAAAACCAAAGAAGAGACTGATCCATTCACAGCCCTTTGCATCATTGTGTACAGGTGCTAATTATTTAGTGTGTGTGTGTGTGTGTGTGTATATACACACATACAACCCAGTTTCCAGAAAATTATTGCTGTACAAAGCAACGAGCTACCTTTTTTTTTTTTAAATCATATTTTTGAACTTTTTACCCAACATCCTAGGTTCTGCCTGCATTCTCACTTTTAAGTCCTGTTTGATTTGCCTGGAAAACATTACCTCATGCTCTCTAGACATCCTAATTAGCTCAACCTTTTGGCTTTGACTTGTAAACCACCTGATCCATAATTTTTCACTTGTGTTTTATGAAAAAAACAAATTGTAGTGTGCTCACCTTGATCATTATTTATATATATATATATATACACAGTGCTCAAAAAAAATTAAGGAACACTTTGAAAACACATCAGATCTCAATAGGGAAAAATATGCTGGATATCTATACTGATATGGACTGGGTAATGTTAGGAACGTAATGATCCCCCATCGTTTGATGAAAATGATCAACCTACAGAGGACTGAATTAATTCAGAGGCGCCCAAAAATCAAAGTGAAAAAATTATGCAACCGCCTAGTCCATTTTGCTGAAATTTCATTGCAGCAACTCAAAATGATACTCGGTAGTTTGTATGGCCCCCACGTGCTTTTATGCATGCATGACAACATCAGGGCATGCTCCTAATGAGACGGGTGGTGTCCTGAGGTATTTTCTCCCAGATCTGGACCAGGGTATCACTGAGCTGGACAGTCTGAGGTGTAGTAGTTGCAAGATGGCACCCACAAGTAAACTGAATTGGAGCCTTTGCCCCCTATAGGCTGAAATGCCTTGAGAAGTACAGTGTTACTTGAACTGTATTCCAGGATTTGCTTGTCTTTAGCTGAGAGAACTTGCAGTAATTTAAGGCTTTAAATAAAGTCTCAGAAATCTTTCACTAGGGTTGTCATGTTCTATAGTTTCAATACAAATGCCTTAAATACGGTGGTTATAAAACATCTACACACCCCTGTTCAAATGTCAGGTTTTGTAATGTAAAAAAATGAAAACAAATAAATAATTTTAGAACTTTTTCCACTTTTAATGTAACCTATAAATTGTACAACTCAGTTGAACAACAAACTGAAATCTTTTAGGTGAAGGGGAAAAAAAAAAATAATATGGTTGCATAAGTGTGCGCACCCTTAAACTAATACTTTGTTGAAGCACCTTTTGATTTTATTACAGCACTCAGTCTTTTTTGCCATGAGTACACCAGTATGGTCCACTCTTCCTTGCAAAAACTCTCCAAATCTGTCAAATTGTGAGGGCATCTCCTGTACACAGCCCTCTTCAGATCACCCCACATTTTTTTGATGGGATTCAGGTCTGTGCTCTGGGCCAATCTAAAACTCTAATCTTCCTTTGGTGAAGCCATTCCTTTGTTGATTTGGATGTATGCTTTGGGTTGTTGTCATGCTGAAAGATGAAGTTCCTCTTGTTCAAAAAGTTCTGGAATGATTTATCTTTGTCTCATTTTTTTACATCACAGAAACCTGACATTTTAACGGGTGTGTAGACTTTTTATACCCACTGTATATTATTCATCATTGTAAAGTAACATATTCCACACAACATCCTTTTTTCCAATAAAAACGACAACGGCTTTGAAAAAAGGGTTTTTTTCCCCAGGCCTTGCCATCTCTACTCAGAACACATAATTGCAACTTTGTGAGAGAGTCATGGGGCATATATATGAGTTCAATGTGTATGAAGGGAGAGCCTCCTTGATGCCCGTCTTACAGTAGGGTAGCAGTGGAAGGCTAGTATGTGTTATGTCACCCTTATTTCACCAGGGAGCCAGAAACCCTTTTTACCAGCAATCTGTAGCTTGTGGTACAATTTGACCAAATTGCAAAGACTTGTTACCACAAAGCTGAAAAGGGGAGAGTCAGCAAGTTTGCCCAATCTAAAACTGTTGGCAGTGAAATTAAAGGATAAATGGGAAATTTGGTCCACCAAGATACCTCAGTAAAAACTCAGGGAAGGTCTGGTCCAAAAACCTCTGCATTTATGAATATAATCTATATATAAGAGGTGTAGGTTTTAACAACCGGATGATGGCAATACCTGGCAATCTGAAGATCTATATATTGGTATAAAAATGTTTCTGTCTGGTTATTTTAAGTGGCCATATACAATTAATATGTCCTCTATAAGTCTACAGGAAGGCCATACACCTGAATGTCTTTGATCTGATGCAGTCAGCAAGCTGCATGAGAGATACTTTCCTGATTTATTACCATATCTACCCAAGCAGACCAGAGACTCCCCACAAAAGTACCATGTATGCACAAAAAATGGAACGAGGCTTGACACCTTACTCTTGTCCCTACTGTCTTTCACAACCTGGCCTCTCTGTAAGGAACTTCTGTCTCTATCATACCTTACTATGATATTCATGATGGTATGGTGAATCTGTTTCTCATGTGCCTGACCAGCTGCTGTTTTCCAGTATCCGATTATCTGTGTAAAAGCCCTGTGTTTGTTCTCTCTGCTGCTTGGACTGATCTTATGCGTATACACTGACCACCCTGCTGCGTATCACCTGAATTGGCCCTTGTCCATTAATTAATCATGTTTCTGCCTGGACTGCTCCTTTGCCTGCTGCTTGAATTGATTCTGGCCTGTTTACTGACCAAGTTTTTGCCTACTGCCTGGACCGATCCTTTACCTGCATATTGACTGTTTCTACCTGATGCCTGAACTGATTCTGGCTTGCTTATCAACCTCATTTCTGTCTGCCACCTTTGCCTGTTTGCTCATGATGGCTCTGCCTGACACCTGTACTGACCTTGATCTCTTTATTAACTATTTTCCTGCCTGCCACCTGGACTGATCCTTTGCTGCATGTACTGCCTCATCTGCACATTCCACTGAATACGTTCCTGCAAGAAACCTGTCCCAGCCACCTTCTATGAACAACACTTCTGGAGATACTCGTTTGTTCAGCCAGTAGGCTAGGCCTGCTTGGCTTAACCCTATTCCACCAGGCCTATAGTAAAATTACGGCCATGAGGAACTATCGTCAATCTGTGTGTACATCATATGATGTCCTGGATTGTCAACTCACGCACGCCCACGGGGCCACACTGTAGCGAGATCTGTCACCGGCTGTTTTGGTGGTACCTGACCAATCACAGCAGGTCACATGACAATTGTAAACAATGGATGGCTTCCTTTCATGCCATCCATTGTATACAATTGTCTTACTAGCTGTGATTGGTCACAGTGATCATATGGAACAGACTGGGCCAATCACAGCCCATCTGTGTCATGTGATTAGCTGTGGCCAATTACAGCAAAACAAACTGAATGAATCAATTTAATTCAGTAAAATGCTTGTGTATAGCAATGAAATTAAATGCTATAAGCAATCATAATGTATAAATAAAAATACCGATTACTTCCCCAGAGTAGTACAATGTTACTATGGTAACAGTATAGTACTCTGGTCACAGTGTGTTACAAAAAAAAAAAAATCACACCATACCAGTTATATGATGAAGCTGTGCTGCACTGGTGACCGTATGTAAAACAAAAATTTTTAAAAATATCAAGTAATATGTTTGTTTATAGCAATAAAATGCATTGCTATAAGCAATCGTAATGTGTAAAAACGTTACTGTTCACATCCCCAGAGTAGTACAATGTTACTATGGTAACATTATATTACTCTGGGTAAAGTGTGTTATAAAAAGAAAAGTAATAAAATAAAATTGATAAAAACATTTTTTTTTCTGTACTATCACCAGTCCGTGTCCCTGATCACTGCCACTCCAGTGATGGTGACGCTGTACTGCACTGTATGTTAAAAAAAAAAAAAAAATTTATTTCATTTTCCACAAAATTATGAAAAAAAAATTACAACTTCAAAAAACTTGCCATGTTTGTTACTAAAGACCTCAGACTGTCTACTTATCAAAATTGGAATTTGGGGGATGTCTGTACTGTCCTGACATTTTGGGCATCAAGAAATGAGATAGGTGGCAGGATTGCTTGATTTTCAGATATATACTATGGTTTGTGGACTCTATAATTTTCCTACAGACTAATATACACTGATTTCAGTTATTTTCAACAAAGAAATGTAGCAGAATATGTTGTGGCCTAAATTTATGAAGAACTAATATTTATTTGCAAAATTTTATAACAGAAACCAAGAAAAATGCGCTTCTTTTCAAAATTTTGCCTTTTTTCATTTAGCAAAAAATAACCCAGTAGTAATCAAATACCACCAAAAGAAAGCTTTATTTGTGTGAACAAAATGATTTAAAAAAATGTAGTTTGGGTACAGTGTTGCATTTGTCAATCAAAGTGCGACAATGTTGAAAACTGAAAATTGGCCTGGACAGGAAGGGGGTAAAAGTGCCCTGTATTGACGTGGTTAAGGGATTGGTAGCATAGTGTGTTTTGGAGTGTGATTTGAAATATACCCATGCTTTTTAATTCACAACTTTGTGTAAAATACATTTTCATCTTGCCACATTTTACAAAAACTTAAGGAGAAAAATGAAATCTTCAGAGGACTTAGTATGCCTTCTTGGGTGTTCTGCTTTCCACAGTGTGGTAGCTTTGTACACATTTCTACTGCCCTAGTTCTGCAGGGTCTCTGAAAATGTGAATGCGATGGTCTGAAAATTAGATGAATAATTTAGGCCTTCTCTATACAGCTAGACTGTAAAAGTTTCACACCTGGTATCCCTACACTGTGTTTTGGGGTGTAATGCCCATGCTGTATATCTAAGATCTTATTAATTGAGAACCTTGAGTGTAAAAAAAAAAAAAAATTAATTTTTTTTTCTTCATCTTCCAAAAAGCTTATAGCCAAAACTTATCTTCAGAAGACTCGCCATGATGCTTACTAAATACATTAGAGTGTCTGCTTTCCAAATTGTAGCGATTTTGTGGGTTTTTCCTCTCTGTCCTGGCACTTCAGGGCATCAAATAGTGTGAGAGGTAGTCAGGAAATATGTGTAATAATTTGTGCCCCATGAAAGCCTGAAGATGGTCTTTGGATTTGGGACGTTCTATGCATTAGGTCAGCCTTTTTCAACCGGAGTGCCCAGCCAGCCTGGGTTGCCTTCAGGTTAATTCAGGGGTGCCTTGGCAAAATGTCTAAAAAAAATTCAAAACATTGTATACAAGCCAGCAGGTAGAGCAAGCCTGCCTTTTAGTTACACAAAGCCACAGGTTTGCATTGTTCCCCTCACAAAATCCATACCAGACTCATATATGAGCATGCAGCCCAGCAGGTCAGGAAAGGAAGGGGAATGAGCTAGCGCCCCCCACGAACCATACCCGGCTACATGCACTCAACCTGGGAAGGGTGCTTTGGGGCAGGGAGGGCTCTACCCCCCTCCCCAAAGCACATTGTTCCTATGTTGATGGAAGTAAGGATACCATGTACCCCATACTCATTCAGATGGGGAGGGGGTGGGATCTTGAGGACCCCTTGTTAAAGGGGGCTTTCAGTTTCCGATAAGCCCACAGACCGCAACAACCACCAGCCAGGCGCTCGCTCACACCCACCCCCCCCCCTCCGCTTTCCCGACCTGCCTGATACCAGATAAGGGTCTGGTATAGATTTTGTAGGGACCCCATGCCATTTTATTTATCATTTTGGCATTGGGGTTCTCCTAAAAATCTATACCAGACCTGGTGTGGATTGGGTGGACCCCATGCTGTTTTTTTTTCTTAATTTTTAATTGCCGACAATTCTTTTTTTCCTCCGCTGACTCGTTACACTACTGCATGTTTCCACTACTAAAATACTGCATGACTTTATAAAATAACTCATGCAGTATTTTAGTAGTGTTTCTTTGGGGAATGCCAACAAACCGTTTGTGAGGTAAACCATGCTTAAATGCGGTGAGATACCTCTTTGTGAATGGTCCTCAATGTGAGGTGACTGGTGATTTACCACACTGGAAAATGCTGGTCACCACAAGGACACACAGAAAATTGTTTTTTTGTGCCCTAATTACCCTGCAACACAGGCTGAAGCTGCACTGCTGCGAGCTGCGCTAAAATTCAGACATGCTGCATTTTATCTCAGCACACAGTACAAGATCACATGTCACTGTACAGCATTGCACCTAATGCATTGCTATACAGCAGCATGAATGAGGTGTACTTTTGTACCCTTCAAATAAAGTTTGTAAAAAAGGGGGGGAGCTGTGTGATGCAATGAATTACGTATCATTCCACCCCTACTGCAGTCGGAATGGGGAGTTGCCAGAGAAAACTCATCGGCAGCTGTCCTTTCCAGTATGAATTCAGCCTAAAGCTGATCTTCAACTTTATTTTCAGTTTTCCACAGATGTACAGTTCTCACATTGCGCATTAGAAAAGCAGCAAAATCTGACAGAGGCCACCTCATTTCTTGGCTGAAGGACATCCAGCATCACCTAGCCATTTCTTACTCAGTCTTACAGTCCCTGGCCCGCCCCTTTCACTCACTGGATTTCAATTCTTTCAATCATGGTGGCACAGCATCCCATGTGGGTGTTACATAGGGCATTCTGCATGAATCAAGGTGTTTTGATTTTTTTGCTTAACTTAACCAAGAGTTAGCCCATCATGAGCCAGCTTGCTTCAGGACTGAGCGCTGTTAAGAGTCAGAGGCTCTAGGGGGGTACATATGTACCCGGGCGCCAAGGTACAGGGGCGCCAAAATGAGGCTTACTACCAGGGGCGTATTTGCCGCGAGGCAAACAAGGCGTTTGCCTATGGCGGCACTTTTTAGGGGGCGGTGCCGCCACCTCCCCATCCAATGGAAGGGACACTTAGTACAGGGGCGGGCTGCTGTTTCTTACCTGACTCCGTGTCCCAGTCCCACGATGATCCAGTCCAGGAGGCGCTGCTGGAGGAGGGGTAGAGAGGTCCACAGGTCCGGTGTCTTCTTTTCCCTGGACGCGATGTGTGGGCGGGATGACATGCCATCCCTGTCATCTGGCCACACCCTTGGGATCACTGGACAGCCTATGGCAGCTTGTACCTCCCTCTGCAAGCTCCGCCTCCTCACCGGTGATTGGGCGCCAGAACTGTAGCTCAGGAAAGGCACACAGGCGGCCAATCACCTGCGAGGAGGCGAAGCTCGGAGAGGAGGAGCTGAGCAGGAGCGCGAAGATCGAGTGAGAGAGCGGCCGAAGCAAGTGCAGAAGACAGCTGTCCGGTAAGTGTGCCATGCAGATGGTGCTGCTGCAACCAGGTACGCTGGCTGTGGATGAGAGAGGGAAGGAGCCTAGGCTGGAGCAGGGGTCAGCAAGGTAAGTTTCATTGGTGTCAGTGGGAGGAGTAGTGCCCCATCATTGGTGTCACTGATGTGATTAAACGGGGCTGGGGCGCCAATTTTATAGTTCATCACTGGGCGCAAAATATCCTAGCTATGCCTCTGTTAAGAGTATTACTGAGGTAGGTTGCCACCTTATACATCTAAAACCAAACACATATTACCAAATGTATGGCTGCAATAGCTCCGCACACAATTTTCACAGGAATGTGGTGCAGTTCTTGTGTGAATCACTTACGATATGCCGCACCGCATATGTGTGAACCCAGCCTTTAAGGGATGAGGTGGCAACCCTAGCTCTGATGTTATAAGGTTCCTCTGGGAAGTGTTCACCTATGTGTTTGTGTCACAGGGACATTAGACTCTTGTAGTCATTTTTTCTGTTGCACATGCATTTAGACCGGTCTTGGTGTTATTTTAATGGTTTTAGGTCTGTGTGTATTGTCTCATACTGAGGTGATGGTAAACCAGGGCGACTGCCCATATGTCATATTTATAAGTGTAATAAAGCATATTTTTGGAAATTTTTCTGAGTGTCACATTCTGTTCATAATGTAGCCGCTTTTCTGTGAATCTCTTTTCACAAATCCTCCTTTTTGCATGCCTTTTTTGGCTACTGAATGGAGACCAAATATTGGGTGACACGATAATTTATTTTATAACCTCTCAATTATTATCTTTAGCATAGGTATGTACAGCACCCTGCTGGTCCTTCCCACCAACCATGATCTGCCTGGCCTGCATTGCATAGAAAAGCACAGAGTGAGCGCCCGGAGATAATGTCACTGAATCTAAAATCAGATCTGTAATAAAAACAGGTTTCATTAAAAAATTTCATTACCATGCTGATGAGGGGGAAATGAGGAACCAGGGCAGACAGAAAATAAGCAGATTAAACTTCAGTATTAAATGAATAAAGAGAACAGTACTGGTTTTAAAATTCAGGTTCTGGGCAGAAGTCATTGTGAGGATCTTAACGCTGTATTGACAGCACTGCACAATTTCAGAGCCCTGCTACCATAGGCAGAGGTTTAGTGAAGCCAAAGCGTTACTATGTTACAAAGAGCCAAAACAGTTCACATTACTAGAGCTAGAGTGATGTAATGCTACCAGACAGATGCCACTGGAAATTTTTCTATTATAAATTCGCTCTAAATATGCCCAGGTGTTATAACATGAGTCCTTTTTTTAAGTTTACCTTATTTTAAAGATAATCTACAATTTATTTTTAAGATTGTAATACCAACAAGTTTGGCAGCACACTAAAATTCTAACTAATGCAGGATTATTTTCATATGTAGGCTTTGCCCTTGTCCTCCAAATAAACCCCTGATTTTCATAGCAGCCACAATTACTTTCATCCTAGCATGCTATTAGTGAAAGCAGTATAAAAACACCAATAATCTTTGAAGGATTTGGTGTATAGGGGAGATTTGTGCTCTGTGATATCTGCACACAAGTCTGGCCCTCTGTCTAAGGTCAGCAAGTTGAGTCTGTCATTGTTGGATCGTAGAGTAAGACATTACATCATAATCCATATGTAAACAGACAAAGAGTTTCCACAAGTCCTGTCTATTCTGGGTTTTCTTGGGTAAGTATACATTTATTTCAGATTTGTTACTATTTAAGGTTGATAGGTGAGACTAAGCAGGTCTGTCCCATTGAGGGTGATCACATAGTGAAGCTAGTCATGCCTGCTACATAAAAGCACGTGTTTTCAGAAAGTTCAAAGACAGAGATACTTTGTGGCAGTTATTACACCAGTGAGGATTGTAAGTATAAAATATCAGCATGTGTATAGCTTTACAAGTCTAATTTCTGTGCAAGAAAAATAGACCCGAAAGCACTAGGTGGCTTGGATATTCACTTTGTATTGAATGCCTAAGCTTATATGAGATTGTGAGCGGTCACAGCACAGCCGCACAGACATAACTTATTTATTGCCTATCTTTTCTTGACAATTGCCTGACAGCCAGTATATTAGATTAGGTGTGTTGAAAACAAAGGAAAAAATTCCAACTAGTATTAATGCAACTGCAATCACCTCCGGCTAGTAGAATACTGATGCTTAGTTCTCATGTATACTGGACGTTTTTACAGCTGCTGTGTATGGCTTTTGACATTTTTATTCTACAGCTAATAAACCGCCCAGCAAGTTATCCTATGTGTCCATGCACACATAGACTGTAATCGTTTTTTTGGCTGGAAAAAAACCCCCAGGACTAGTGGGTTTCTAGAGGAGCTTTTTAGCTGTAAAAATGCTCTAATGCTGAAAAACGCGGTAAAACGACGCAAACCAGTGTTTATGGACTTTTTTTGACCCCCCCAAAAAATGTTTTTGATAAAAAAAACAATAAAAAACGCAAACACGAGAAAACGCCGCTAAACGCTAATACAAAAATCGCTAAAGAAAGCTGAAAAACTCGTATTTTTAACATGACATTACACAGCTAACGTTACCAGCGTTATAAAAATGTCCAGTGTGCATGAGGACTTATTCCCTACTCACTGTTTAATCAGGATTTATTTATTTTACGTACTTATGTAGCGCCGTCAATTTCCGCAGCGCTTTTACATATATATATATATACATATATATATATATATATATGTATATATATACAGTTGTGTTCAAAATAATAGTGTGTTGAAAAAAGTGAATAAAGCTCAAAATCCTTCTAATAGCTTTTATTTCCATACACACAAATGCATTGGGAACACTACACATTCTATTCCAAATCAAAACATGAAGAAAATATATCAAATTTGTGTTGTTCCTCTAAAAAAATTGAAGAAAAGTGAATATTGGACTGTTCAAAAAAATAGCAGTGTTTGTATTCTTCTTTACAAACTCAAACATTCACTATATAAACTGAAAAATGTTTGAAGATTTTGCTTTCCTTGGAATCACTTAATTAATATTTAGTTGTATAAGCACTGTTTCTGAGAACTGTTGTACATCTGTGTTGCATGGAGTCAACCAATTTCTGGCACCTGTGAACAGGTATTCCAGCCCAGGATGATTGGACTACATTCCACAGTTCTTCTCTATTTCTTGGTTTTGCCTCAGAAATGGCATTGTTGATGTCACCCCACAAGTTTTCTATTGGATTAAGATCCGGGGATTGGGCTGGCCACTCCATAACGTCAATCTTGTTGGTCTGGAACGCTTACTGATGTGTTTGGGGTCGTTGTCTTGTTGGGACACCCATTTCAAGGGCATTTCCTCTTCAGCATAAGGCAGCATGACCTCTTCAAGTATTCTGATGTATTCAAACTGATCCATGATCCCTGGTATGCGATAAATAGGCCCAACACCGTAGTATGAGAAACATCCCCATATCATGATGCTTGCACAACCATGCTTCACTGTCTTCACAGTGTACTGTGGCTTAAATTCAGTGTTTGGGGGTCGTCTGACAATCTCTCTCCGGCCACTAGACCCAAAAAGAACAATCTTACTTTCATCAGTCCACAAAATGTTGCGCCATTTCTCTTTAGGCCAGTCAATGTGCTCTTTGGCAAATTGTAACCTCTTCAGCACGTCTTTTTTTCAACAGTGGGACTTTGCGGGGGCTTCTTGCAGATAGCTTGGCTTCACATAGGCGTCTTCTAATTGTAACAGTACTCACAGGTAACTTTACACCTTCTTTGATCTTCCTGGAGCTGATTGTTGGCTGAGTCCTTGCCATTTTGGCTATTCTTCTATCCATTCGAATGGTAGTTTTTCGCTTTCTTCCACGTCTTTCAGGTTTTGGTTGCCATTTTAAAGCATTTTCGATTATTTTAGCTGAGCAGCCTATCATTTTCTGCACTTATTTATATGTTTTCCCCTCTCCAATCAACTTTTTAATCAAGGTACGCTGTTCTTCTGAACAATGTCTGGAATGACCCATTTTCCTCAGAATTTCCGAGAGAAATGCACTGTAACCAGCATGTACAACATTTGCTGCCTTCCTTCCTGTTTTTCAAAGAATGAATGACCTCACTAATAGAACTCCACACTGCTATTATTTTGAACATGCCCCTTTCAATTAGTGATTCAATTACACAGAATCAGCAGCATGCATGTCATGACTGTTGGGTCTGTTGGATTTCTATTACTCTACTACACCTGCTAGTAAATTATTTGCCATGTAGAAATATCATTTCTACCAAAAACAGTGATTGATCAGGTTAGTGATGTCTGACTGCTATTATTTTGAACACAACTCTATATATATTGTACATTCACATCAGTCCCTAACCCTCAAGGGGTGTACAATCTAAGGTAGGATAGAATTATCCAAACCATCTGGTTTAAAAGTTTTGTCTGAAATGTTCACCTTTACCATCTTTTGAAATGTGGAAATGGAGTCATTTAATTTGCTAATATACAGGAATGTTTAAACCCTGGTTCACACTGATGCGATTTCTGATGCATTCCAGAAAGCATAGAATTGCATAACAAGTGAAAGAACATGTGTTTCTATGGAGGCTGTTCACATGCAGTACAGGTGAAACTCGAAAAATTAGAATATCGTGCAAAAGTTCATTTATTTCAGTAATGCAACTTAAAAGGTGAAACTAATATATGAGATAGACTCATTACATGCAAAGCAAGATAGTTCAAGCTGTGATTTGTCATAATTGTGATGATTATGGCTTACAGCTCATGAAAACCCCAAATCCACAATCTCAGAAAATTAGAATATTACATGCAATCAATAAAACATGGATTGTACATAGAACAATATCGGACCTCTGAAAAGTATAAGCATGCATATGTACTCATTACTTGGTTTGGGCCCCTTTTGCAGCAATTACTGCCTCAATGCGGCGTGGCATGGAAGCTATCAACCTGCGGTACTGCTGAGGTGTTATGGAAGACCAGGATGCTTCAATAGCGGCCTTCAGCTCTTCTGCATTGTTTGGTCTCATGTCTCTCATCTTTCTCTTGGCAATGCCCCATAGATTCTCTATGGGGTTCAGGTCAAGCGAGTTTGCTGTCCAATCAAGCACAGTAATCCCACAGTCATTGAACCAGGTTTTGGTGCTTTTGGCAGTGTGGGCAGATGCCAAGTCCTGCTGGAAAATGAAGTCAGCATCCCCATAAAGCTTTGTCTGCGGAAGGAAGCATGAAGTGCTCCAAAATCTCCTGGTAGACGGCTGCGTAGACCCTGGACTTAATGAAGCACAGTGGACCAACACCAGCAGATGACATGGCTCCCCAAATCAACACAGACTGTGGAAACTTCACACTGGACTTCAATGCAAAAGTTGCTCTCATCAGAAAAGAAGACTTTGGACCACTGAGCAACACACCAGGTCTGTTTTTCTTTAGCCCAGGTAAGACGATTCTGACATTGTTTGTTTGTCCAGGATCCATCTGTGTGTGTTGGCTCTTGATGCACTGACTCCAGCCTCAGTCCACTCCTTGTGAAAGTCCCCCACACTTTTGAATGGCCTTTTCCTGACAATCCTCTCCAGGCTGCGGTCATATCTGCTGCTTGAGCACCTTTTTCTTCCACACTTTTCCCTTCCACATAACTTTCTATTAATGTGCTTTGATACAGCACTTTTGGGAACATCCAACTTCTTTTGCAATTACCTTTTGAGGCCTTCCCTCCTTATGGAGGGTGTCAATGATGATTTTCTGCACAACTGTTAGATCAGCAGTCTTTCCCATGATTGTGATTCCTACTGAACCAGACTGAGAGACCATTTAAAGGTTTAGGAACCCTTTGCAGGTGTTATGGCTTAATTAGCTGATTAGAGTGGGACACTTTGAGCCTAGAATATTGCACCTTTTCACAATATTCAAATTTTCTGAGATTGTGGATTTGGGGCTTTCATGAGCTGTAAGCCATAATCATCACAATTATGACAAATCACGTCTTGAACTATCTTGCTTTGCATGTAATGAGTCTATTTCATAAATTAGTTTCACCTTTTAAGTTGCATTACTGAAATAAATGAACCTTTGCACCTGTATATGCAGTGTGAATCCAATGCAATTTGAAAAAGGATTCTGTGCGAGTTTAGTGTGGTGCGATGTGTAGCTCCACAGACTTGAATGGAACTGCATGCTTTGGACTCTAGAAGAATCCAGTACCAATTTGCACTGGAGCTGCTCCTGAGATTGCATTGCATCATACCGTATCAGTGTGAACCCAGGCTAAGTGTTTTTTTTTTAGCTTTCTTACACAGCTGAACAAGCGGGCCCTGTGCACCAACAAGAATAGCACTATGGCGTCTGGTGCCAGGGAAACTTTTGTCCAACTTTTGCATATGTGCCTGCTCTGTGTGGCCATTTTTTCCTCTGAAGCAACCAAAAGGAGTCAACCTACTGAAAGATGTTGCTTCTGACCCCACATTCACTTTATCTTGTCTCCCACACAGAACAGAACATGGAAGTGTAATTATTTTAGTAAATATAAACTGCTAAATACCTTTTCTCATCAACAGTTGGAGAAGTCTTGTGACTTCTATCAGTGTCCAGCAGAGCACTGGTTGGAGCTTGTAGGAGGAGTTTTCTTTATGCTTTAGGAGGATACAAAACCCCTGACCTCTGTCTGGACAGTGCTGATTGGCCCTGTGCTGATCCCATGCACTCTCCCAAGAGAAAAAACTCTCTAGCATTACACACTAAACTGAGCATGTGCAGAATGGCTACGGGTTCAGCCTGTCTTATCAGAAGATAGGACTTAGACATTTGAACAAGAGGAGGGGCAGAGAAGACAAGATCAAAAGGCCTTTTTACATAATTGAGAGGATTAACCCCTTAGGTTCCATAGTGAGTATAACAAGCATGCTTTACTGCATATACAGACTGATTTTATTGTTGTGGGTTTAGTAACGCTAAGTCTTGTATTCAGTATTCAACAGAGAGCTTATTTGGGGTTTGTACATTCGCCCTTATCATGCATGGGTTTACTCGAGGTGCTCTGGTTTTCAGTCACTACCCAAAAACATGCTGCTAGTCTAAATGGCTTCCATCCATATTGGGCCATGCATGTGGACATGCTAGTCTGTAAGTTAAGTTAGGCCATAGGAATAGGTTTAAAGGGGTCCTAGCTTTGTGCACTTTGTAAAGTTCCATATTATGTATCAGTACCATGCTATATAAATATTATTATTATTATACAGTATTTATAAAGCGCCAATAGTCCGCTCAGCGCTGTACATTACAAAGGGGAACATGTGACAGAACAATACCAATACAATGCAAAACATGAGGGGATTGAGGGCCCTGCTCCTTGGAGCTTACAATCTAGGAGGGAGGGGATAGTGGTACAGAAGGAGATAGCTGTGGGGGATGGAGTGGTAGGAAGAGTGGAGGAGGTCGGCAGGTTAGCAGGGGGTGGGGTAGGCTTCCCTGAAGAGATGGGTTTTCAGGGTGCGCCTAAAGGAGAGGAGAGTAGGTGATAATCTGATGGGTTGGGGCAGGGAGTTCCAGAGGATGGGTGACACCTGGAGAAATCCTGGAGGCGGGCATGGGAGGAGGAGACCAGGGAACTAGAGAGAAGGAGGTCTTGTGAGGAGCGGAGTGTGCGTGCTGGGTGGTACTTTTATATGATATTAGGTCAGAGATGTAGTACGGGCAGTATGGTGGACGGCTTTGTACGTCAGTGTTAGGATTTTGAATTTGATCCGTTGCGCAATCGGAAGCCAGTGGAGGGATTGGCAGAGGGGGTGGCGGAGATGGAGCGGTTGGAAAGGTGAATGAGTCTGGCAGCCGTATTGAGGATCGACGGAAGCGGGGATAGCCAGCGGCGAGGCAGGCCAGTGAGGAGGGAGTTGCAGTAGTCGAGTCGTGATATGATGAGGGAGTGGATGAGCTGTTTAGTGGTTTCTGGGGTTAGGAACATGCGGATTTTGGCGATGTTGCGGAGGTGGAGTCTGCACGAGTTTGTTAAAGATTGGACTTGGGGCTGGAAGGAGAGGTTGGAGTCCAGAATTACACCCAGTACTCTGGCCTGCGGGGCGGGTTTGATGGTGGCGTTGTTGGATGTGACGGAGAAGTCAATGGGGGGTGGTGTCCGGGCTGGAGGGAAAACAAGAAATATGGGTAATGATACCAGAAGAAATTATAGGTGTTCATGTGAGCATGTGTGATAATCAGCACTCAGTTTTATATGCAATCTTAAGAACATGACCTGATGTTCTGCATGCACTTTACATTCATCTCTCCCATTCCTTTCCTCCTCCCATTCCTCTGTCTTCTTCTTGCACAGCTTGCCTCTAATTCCTCCCTATTCCAACCTGTTTTACATCCATGTCTCCATATAACCTCACACTTCTTTAACTTTCTCCAGTTTACTACCTCAGTCCAACTTCTAATATCCTCCTGCAGCAATCTTTGCCTCAGCTTAACTCACTCCAGGCTTCCCTCTTTTCTTATTCACTATTTTGCTATTCATTTATTTCACTTACGTTTATTAAACATTGGCCATTGGTTGATTTTCCAATTGTTTAAAAGAATAGACTTATTTGTATAAATTAGTAAAATTCTGTTTCACTGGTCTGAGCGATGCATTCAAAAATAAGGGAGGAACAAAAATTGTTCATAGCATTCTAGTTTCAGACAATAAATGGTAAGATTGCAGCAGTTATTAATGCATGGTTCTGTTATTTGATCTGTTGCTGACTGCCTGCTGTCTTATAAAGCTCCACTCCCCATATTAGGAGGTATGTACTATGCTGCCCCTAACACCTTATTTGGCTTTTGAAACAAAAATCCTCCAGCTAAGTAATCAGCCAACCATTACTGACTCACAGAAATAATGTTGTGCAGAAACTTGGCTGTCTGGGTAGCAAAATACTTTCTGTGTCAGAATCTGCAATATGTTAAAACTAAAAGGTTCTTTAAGATTCTGCTTTCTTAATTAGACCATAAAGTTGAACTGAGTGAATTAGTGTAGACATCCTGTCCTTGAAAAGTCATGAACGTTGTGTATTGTAATGCTGATCCGGAATGCAGAAGTTTACTTCCTTCCAAGTGCATAAAATAAAAATTCCCTGGTAGGCAAAGCGTCCACATTTTAGTTAACCATTGGACTACTAGCGATAGTGTTTTCCTTTCTTCTCTTAAAACCTTTGTAAATGTAATTTTTTTTTATTAAAATAACAAACATGCTATACTTACCTGCATTGTGAAATAGTTTTGTACAGAGCAGCCCCAAACCTTCTCTTCTAGGGTCCCCCGCTGGCGTTGTCTGTTCCTCCTCTTCTCCATCTGCCCCCACCCCATAGCAAATTGCTTGCTATAGGGACATACCTACGGGCTCAATCCCAAGCCAGGCTGTGTGTGTCTGTTGACACAGCACAGCCCCTACTCTCTACTCACAGTATTTGAATGACACCAGGAAGAGCCAATAGCTCCCGCTGTTGCCTGTTGTGGGCAGAGAGAGACAGGCACAGTACTGGATCGAGATAAGACTCAGTTAAGTATAAAGGGGGATGAGGGTGGCAATACACGGGGACATTTTTTTTTACCTAACGCAGGGAATGAATTAAGGTAAAAAAAATGTCAAGAACCACTTTAACCTTGTCCCAACTACACTATAGCAGAACTACTGCTACAGGGCTGCGCAAAATCACGTATATATATGTGATTTTGTATTTCCGGGTACGGGGCGCGCTTGCGCCCTACCCGTGCCACCAATGGCGGCTTCAGCTGTCAATCACCGGGTCCCGACCAGTGATTCCCCACCGGCACCCAGCGATCGCCGAGTATCAGTGACAGGGGGAGAGGTCTGTATGTAAACAATATAGATCCCCTGTCAGCTCCAGCACACTGCTTTCTATTGCTCTGCATAGCAGAGCAAAAGAAAGCAGCGTGCTTACACAGTAAAGTACAGCACACAGTAACGCACAGGGGCGAACTGACAACTCATGGGGCCCCCAGGCAATAGGGGATCATGGGGCCCCTGTGTTCTTGCCCAAACTCAAAAAAGCCTATGAAAAAGGTACCAGGGGCATCTCATGGGGCCCCCTACTGACCCCGGGCTCTCGGGCAGTGCTCGAGTTTCCAAGTGGTCAGTCCGCCCCTGGTAACGCACACACAGTTAACCCCTTGATCGCCCCAGATGTTAACCCCTTCCTACCCAGTGACACTAATACAGTGATCAGTGCTAATAAAAAGCACTGACACTGTACTAATGACACTGAGCTATAAGTCGCTGATCGCCACCATTACTAGTATAAAATAAAAAAAATTCCACTATATACCGCCCTTTGTAGACGCTATGACTTTCACATAAATCTATTAATTTACACGTAATGGGATTTTGTTTAGCAAAGACATGTAGCAGAATACATTTTGGCCTAAATGTATGACATTTGATTCTTCATATTTTTTATACTGGACATGTTTTATAGTAAAAAGTAAAAAATATTGTTTGTTTTTTTCAAAATTGTCAGTCCTTTTTTTTGTTTATAGCGCAAATAATAAAAAGCCACACAAGCGATCAAATACCACCAAAAGAAAGCTCCATTTGTAGGGAAAAAAAAGAACATAAATTTCATTTGGGTGCAGCGTTGCATGATCGTACAATTGTCAGTTAAAGTAACGCAACGCCGTATCGCAAAAAAATGGCCAGGTCAGGAAGGGGAGTAAATACTCTGGAGGGCAAGTGTTTAAAGACATGTCACTTGTGGGGACACCCATGTGTTGTTCTCAAGTAGACATCTTTAAATCCTTATGACACAAAGGTATCTCCATGATACAGAATACCCTGAAATCATATTAGAACCATGTGGTTTGATAACAAACATTCTGGTACACCTTTATTAATATAGCTGCAAATGTTGGAAAACATAATTGGAATAACATCTACTTCACATTTGTTACAGTTCTCATTCATATTAACCTCTTGCCGACCGCGCATAGCCGAATGACGGCTTCACCGCGGCCGGCCAGTTCTGAGTGGATGTCATATGACGTCCTCCCAGAACGCGCTCTCCTGCGCGCCCCAGGGGGCGCGCACCCGGCGATCTCCGTGATCGCTGTGTCCTACGGACACAGCTGATCACGTGATGTGGTGAAAGGCCGATCCCACCGGCCTTTTACCACGTGATCAGCGGTGTCCAATGACACGCTGATCACAGGGAAATGCAAGTGCCGGTTCTCGGCTGCACTTTCCTCACGCTGTCAGATCGTGAGGAAAGTACTGCCGAGAACCGGCAGTTGTCAGAGCGGGGATCGGCACCGATCATCAGGGCACTGATGATCAGTGCCCTGATGATCGGTGCCCAGCAGTGACACCCGCAAGTTCCACCCAGCAGTGCGCCCACTAGCCCCACCCACCCGTTCCCAGCAGTGCCCCCACCTGTGCCCAGCAGTGCCCCCACCTGTGCCCAGCAGTGCCCCCACCTGTGCCACTCTGCAGTGCCACCTACCTGTGCCCAGAAGTGCCACCTACATGTGCCCAGCAGTGCCACCCACCTGTGCCCACCCACCTGTGCCCACCAGTGCCACCCACCTGTGCCCACCAGTGCCACCCACCTGTGCCCACCCACCAGTGCTGCCCACCAGTGCCACCCACCAGTGCAGCCCAGCAGTTCTGCCAGTCAGTGCCACCAGTCAGTGCCCAGGGGTTGTGCCAGTCAGTGCCACCAGTCAGTGCCGTCTATCAGTACCCATCATCAGTGTCATCTATCAGTGCCGCCTATCAGTGCTGCATATCAGTGCCGCCTATCCGTGACCCCTAATTAGTGCTGTCTATCAGTGCCGCCTATCCGTGCCACCTCATTAGTACTGCCTATCAGTGCCCTTTAGTGCTGCCTATCAGTGCCCATCAGTGCCGCCTATCAGTGCCCATCAGTGCTGCCTCATCAACGCAAATCAGTGAAGGAGAAAAAATGCCTGTTTGAAAAATTTTATAAAAGAAACAAACTTTTTTTTTTTTTTCAAATTTTTTGCACTTTTTTTAATTTATAGCGCAAAAAGTAAAGCGCCCAGTGGCGATTAAATACCACCAAAAGAAAGCTCTATTTGTGAGAAAAAAATGATCAAAATTTCATATGGGTACAATGTTGCATGACCGCGCAATTGTCAATCAAAGTGCGGCAGCGCTGAAAGCTGAAAATTGGCCTGGTAAGGAAGGGGGTATAAGTGCCTGGTAGGCAAGTGGTTAAGGAAAATATTTATTACTTGCTGATTACATTTTTACTTGCTTAAAATCCTTCTGTGTAATCCTAAAGTGTTACTAAACTCTCAACAGTAAAATCACTCTGTATATGCAGTAAAGCATGCTTGTTATACTCACTGTGGAACCTAAGGGGTTAATCCTCTGCATTGTGTAAAAATGCTGTTTGATCCTGACTTCTCTGATCCTCCTCTTCTTCCAGTGTCCCCCTCTCATATCCTGATAAGACATATCATGTGAAGACACTCTGAACATGCTCAGTTTGGTGTGTGTGCTAGAAAGGCTTTTGTTTTTTTGTTTTTTTTCTTGGGAGAGTGCATGGGATCAGTACAGGGCCAATCAGCACTATCCAGACAGATATCACGGGTTCTGCATCCTCCTAGAGCAGAAAGAAAACTTCTACAGGCTTTATCCAGCACTCTGGTGGACACTGATAGAAGTCACAAGACTGCTCTAACTGCTGATGAGAAAAGGTATTTAGCAGTTTATATTTGTTTAAGAAATGCATTTCCATGTTCTGTGTACTGTGGGAGACCAGATATAGTGAATGCAGGCTCCTGGGTTTAGTAACACTTTAAAGGAAGGGGTTGTGGAGTTATGTTTATCATAATTAACTCAGCACTGTGCTGACAAAGCTTATTATAATGTGCTAAATATATTTGAACACTGTTGAACACAATGGGTTAAAGATCTTAAGGTTTAAGCTCACCATACATGGGGTCGAAATTCATCTGGTTCAGCAGGGGCCAAACAAATTTTGATCCATGTATGGGCACAGTGGTTGTACAGAAATCTACTGATCGACTATACAACCAGCCTGTTGGATAAATACTGTTCATTCAGCTATAGCTGGCAGCGCTGATCAGTGTATTCTGTCAGTGGGGAATCAGAACACAATAACCCAGAGGGAGTGAATTCCCCCATTCAACTTGAATGTTTGAATGGGGTTATTGGGTCAGTTTTTTCATTCAGCCTGCTGGTTCAATGAAAAAAACGACTCATCTATGGGCTGCTTTACATTATACATTGTATGTTAAAGCCCAACTCCAGGAATTACAAAAACAATTACCCTTGCAATCCCCCTCCCTTCAAGGGTTAAATGCCTGTTTTTCTAGAGCTATAAAGTTCAGCAGAGACTGGCTGAATTTTGTTCAGTGTATGGCTGTCCCTGATCAACAGAAGTTGATTGTTTGACTTCTTTTGAAAGGGCAAGTTAGAAAAAGTTCTTCATCTGCAACTGCAGCCACTGACCAGTGTATTCTGTGTATGGCCAGCTTAAAAAAGAACTATAGGCAAAACTTTTTTTTGTCATTATGGATAGAGCAAAGAAGGAAATTTCTTTTCACCATCTGTGTCCCAGTTCTGAGATTTCCTTTCACTTCCTGTCCCTTAGCCAAACAGGAAGTGAGAGGAAATCCCTGCAAATTAAGGAGATACCATGGGGCCCCCCAAGTCACCAGAACTAGTGTCCCCATTGGAAGATTTCCCCTCTATTGCTTTTTTGGGAACAACCCAAAACGTGGACTTTTCTTTTACTTTCACTTTCAATGATAATGGTAAATAGGACAAATAGGGTGAATCTCCTTAACGGGGATACAGACATAAATAAAAACTGACACTTGTTCTAATCCCTCGCCACGCTATCCAAAACAGGAAGAAAAAAGTTTTGTCTTTACAGATACTTAAGGGATAAGGAGCAGGATGCTATATTTTCCTTACTCCTTGCTCTGATGGGCTCCAGCATAAATCCTACAGGCATTAGGGGGTTATTTACTAAAGCTGGAGAGTGCAGAATCAGGCTCACTTCTGTATAGAAACCAATCCGCTTCTAACCTCAGCTTGTTCAATTGAGTATGACAATAAAACCTGATTGGTTTCAATGCAGAAGTGAGCCTGATTTTGCACTCTCCAGCTTTAGTACATAAACTCCTAGGTGTCTACTGTCCAATACAAGCTTTTGACAACTTACAAATGATGTTGTTGGACTAATAAAGGCATCCTTGGTGCAGACTGGAAATATTTGCTAGACATGCGCACACCAGAAATGTTAGTTTTACCTTGGGTGCATTCGATCATTGAAGATTTTATTTTTTTTGTCATATTCGTTATGCTGACCCAATTCATTTTCAGAATTTGTTTTGTATATTCGTTAGTGCAGATCGATTAAAAAATGTTGCAGTCTTTCTCGGAAGATCACAATATATTCAATATATTTTCAACTCGGATTCCAACCCACCAAGAGAAATGGCAGGTACTGATTGGACAATATCAACTGATGTCATGTGCATCAAACAAATTTGACATTTTAATTATTTTCCCCATGGGCCTGAGCTACTTTCACATCATATGATGTCATCCAAATGAAACAAATGAATTTGTTAATTTCATTATAGCTTTCTTCGGATTCCTTGACTATGTCCATATGGAGATATACACTATATTGCCAAAAGTATTGGGACACACAAATTATTATTATTATTAGAGATGAGCGAATCGAACCAGGCGAAGTGGAATTTGATTCGAATTTCAGGAAAAATTTGATTCGCGTCGAATCCGAATATTAGCCTACTTTGGGTGCGCGAATCGGATTTTTCCCGATCAGCCGGCAAAAGTGTCCCTGCAGAGAGCTCCGCTATTTCTGACAGTTCTCTGACAGTTCCTTCACATGTACAGCGGTTGAAACATTGTATCTATTTGTTTCCATTTAGGATACAGATGTTTTTATTCGGAAACAGATACAATGTTTCAACCGCTGTAAATGTGAAAGTCAGAGAACTGTCAGAAATAGAGGAACTCTGCAGATACACTTTTTGCCGGTTTGGAATTATTCTTATTTTCATCCTACTTCTTCTTCTTCTTCTTCTTCATCCTCAGAAGAAGAGGATGAGGATGAAGAAGAAGAAGAAGAAGTAGGATGAAAATAAGAAGAATTCCAAGCCGGCAAAAAGTGTATCTGCAGAGCTCCTCTATTCTGCAGATACACTTAGAGGAGCTCTGCAGATACACTTTTTGCCGGCTTGGAATTCTTCTTATTTTCATCCTACTTCTTCTTCTTCTTCTTCTTCATCCTCATCCTCAGAAGAAGAAGAAGAGGATGAGGATGAAGAAGAAGAAGAAGAAGAAGTAGGATGAAAATAAGAAGAATTCCAAGCCGGCAAAAAGTGTATCTGCAGAGCTCCTCTAAGTGTATCTGCAGAATAGAGGAGCTCTGCAGATACACTTTTTGCCGGCTTGGAATTCTTCTTATTTTCATCCTACTTCTTCTTCTTCTTCTTCCTCTTCATCCTCATCCTCTTCTTCTTCTTCTGAGGATGAGGATGAAGAAGAAGAAGAAGAAGAAGAAGAAGAAGAAGTAGGATGAAAATAAGAAGAATTCCAAGCCGGCAAAAAGTGTATCTGCAGAGCTCCTCTAAGTGTATCTGCAGAATAGAGGAGCTCTGCAGATACACTTTTTGCCGGCTTGGAATTCTTCTTATTTTCATCCTACTTCTTCTTCTTCATCCTCATCCTCAGAAGAAGAGGATGAGGATGAAGAGGAAGAAGAAGAAGAAGAAGTAGGATGAAAATAAGAAGAATTCCAAGCCGGCAAAAAGTGTATCTGCAGAGCTCCTCTATTCTGCAGATACACTTAGAGGAGCTCTGCAGATACACTTTTTGCCGGCTTGGAATTCTTCTTATTTTCATCCTACTTCTTCTTCTTCTTCTTCTTCATCCTCAGAAGAAGAAGAAGAGGATGAGGATGAGGATGAAGAGGAAGAAGAAGAAGAAGAAGTAGGATGAAAATAAGAAGAATTCCAAGCCGGCAAAAAGTGTATCTGCAGAGCTCCTCTATTCTGCAGATACACTTAGAGGAGCTCTGCAGATACACTTTTTGCCGGCTTGGAATTCTTCTTATTTTCATCCTACTTCTTCTTCTTCTTCTTCATCCTCATCCTCTTCTTCTTCTTCTGAGGATGAGGATGAAGAAGAAGAAGAAGAAGAAGAAGTAGGATGAAAATAAGAAGAATTCCAAGCCGGCAAAAAGTGTATCTGCAGAGCTCCTCTAAGTGTATCTGCAGAATAGAGGAGCTCTGCAGATACACTTTTTGCCGGCTTGGAATTCTTATTTTCATCCTACTTCTTCTTCTTCTTCCTCTTCATCCTCATCCTCATCCTCTTCTTCTTCTTCTGAGGATGAGGATGAAGAAGAAGAAGAAGTAGGATGAAAATAAGAAGAATTCCAAGCCGGCAAAAAGTGTATCTGCAGAGCTCCTCTATTCTGCAGATACACTTAGAGGAGCTCTGCAGATACACTTTTTGCCGGCTTGGAATTCTTCTTATTTTCATCCTACTTCTTCTTCTTCTTCTTCATCCTCATCCTCAGAAGAAGAAGAGGATGAGGATGAAGAAGAAGAAGAAGTAGGATGAAAATAAGAAGAATTCCAAGCCGGCAAAAAGTGTATCTGCAGAGCTCCGCTAAGTGTATCTGCAGAGCTACGCTATTTCTGACAGTTCTGTGACATTCCCTCCATACAGCGGTTGAAACATTGTATCTATTTGTTTCCTTCTCCTTCTTCTCATCCTTCTCCTTCTCCTTCTTCTCATCCTTCTCCTTCTTCTCATCCTTCTTCTCATCCTTCTTCTCATCCTTCTCCTTCTTCTCATCCTTCTCCTTCTTCTCATCCTTCTCCTTCTTCTCATCCTTCTCCTTCTTCTCATCCTTCTCCTTCTCCTTCTTCTCATCCTTCTCCTTCTTCTCATCCTTCTCCTTCTTCTCATCCTTCTCCTTCTTCTCATCCTTCTCCTTCTTCTCATCCTTCTCCTTCTTCTCATCCTTCTCCTTCTCCTTCTTCTCATCCTTCTCCTTCTCCTTCTTCTCATCCTTCTCCATCTTCTCATCCTTCTCCTTCTCCTTCTTCTCATCCTTCTCCTTCTCCTTCTCCTCATCCTTCTCCTTCTTCTCATCCTTCTCCTTCTTCTCATCCTTCTCCTTCTTCTCATCCTTCTTCTCATCCTTCTCCTTCTTCTCATCCTTCTTCTCATCCTTCTCCTTCTTCTCATCCTTCTCCTTCTTCTCATCCTTCTCCTTCTTCTCATCCTTCTCCTTCTTCTCATCCTTCTTCTTCTCATCCTTCTCCTTCTTCTCATCCTTCTTCTCATCCTTCTCCTTCTTCTCATCCTTCTCCTTCTTCTCATCCTTCTCCTTCTTCTCATCCTTCTTCTCATCCTTCTCCTTCTTCTCATCCTTCTCCTTCTTCTCATCCTTCTCCTTCTCCTTCTTCTCATCCTTCTCCTTCTTCTCATCCTTCTCCTTCTCCTTCTTCTCATCCTTCTCCTTCTCCTTCTTCTCATCCTTCTCCTTCTTCTCATCCTTCTCCTTCTCCTTCTTCTCATCCTTCTCCTTCTCCTTCTCCTTCTTCTCATCCTTCTCCTTCTTCTCATCCTTCTCCTTCTCCTTCTTCTCATCCTTCTCCTTCTCCTTCTTCTCATCCTTCTCCTTCTCCTTCTTCTCATCCTTCTCCTTCTTCTCATCCTTCTCCTTCTTCTCATCCTTCTCCTTCTCCTTCCTCATCTCCAAGGGCATTTAAATTAAAGGTACAGTGTTCTGCACTAATTTAAAGGCTCTCTGAAGCCTAGAAACCCTTTTAATAAGTTAAATTCGTAGCGAATTAATTCGCATCGAATCGAATTTCTTCCTCAAATTCGGCGAATCAGCCGAATCGAATTTTTGAATAATTCGCTCATCTCTAATTATTATTATACAGTATTTATAAAGTGCCAATAGTTCGCTCAGCGCTGTACATTACAGAGGGGAACAGAACATATGACAGAACAATACCAATACAATGCAAAACATGAGGGGATCGAGGGCCCTGCTCTTTCGAGCTTACAATCTAGGAGATCATTGGAATCAGTTATTTCAATCACCTCCATGGCCACAGGTTTATAATATCAAGCACCTAGGCATGCAGACTGCTTCTACAGACATTTTTGAAAGAATGGGTCACTCTCAGCAGCTCAGTGAATTCAAGCGTGGTACCATGATAGGTTGCCACCTGTGCAATAAGTCCATCCGTGAAATTTCCTTGCTACTAAATATTCCATGGTCAACTGTTAGTGGTATTATAACAAAGTGGAAGCAACTGGGAACAACAGCAACTCAGCCACCAAGTGGTAGGCCACGTAAAATGACAGAGTGGGGGGTCAGTGCATGCTGATGCACACAGTGTGCAGAATTCGGCAACTATCTGCAGAGTCGATAGCTAAAGACCTCCAAACTTCATGTTGCCTTCATATTAGCACAACAACAGTGTGTAAAGAGCCTCATAGAAT
This sequence comes from Staurois parvus, assembly GCF_062004578.1. Classification (NCBI taxonomy): domain Eukaryota; kingdom Metazoa; phylum Chordata; class Amphibia; order Anura; family Ranidae; genus Staurois; species Staurois parvus. Next base: position 4,212,091 of record NW_028318358.1, read on the forward strand.
GGGTTTCCATGGCCGAGCAGCTGCACGTAAGCCTTACATCACCAAGTGCAATGTAAAACATCGGACGCAGTGGCGTAAAGCACGCCGCCACTGGACTCTACAGCAGTGGAGACGTGTTCTCTGGAGTGATAAATCACGCTTCTCTGTCTGGCAATCTGATGGATGCGTCTGGTTTTGGTGGTTGGCAGGAGAACAGTACTTTGCCTGACTGCATTGTGCCAAGTTTGGTGGAGGGGGATTATGGTGTGGGGTTGTTGTTCAGGAGTTGGGCTTGGACCCTTAGTTCCAGTGGACCTTTAGTTAAAGTGGTTGTAAAAGTTTTTTACCTTCATGCCTAGAATGTGCAGCAGTGTCCCCAGCCTCCTCAATACTTACCTGAGCCCGATCGAGATCCAGCAATGTGCATGACAGCCTGGCTGTCCCAGGTCTCTGCCTCTTCATTGACTGAGACAGTAAGCGGGAGCCATTGGCTCCTGCTGCTGTCAATCACAGCCAGCTAGCTCATGAGAGTGAGGGGGCGGGGTCAAGATGCGTGAATGAACACACGGAGCAGCGGGTGCCCCCATAGCATGCTGCTTGCTATGGGGGCACCCTACAGAAAGAAGGAGCCAGGAGAACCTGCGGGGAACCTGAGAAGAAGAGGATCCAGGCTGCTCTGTGAAAAACCATTGTACACAGCAGGTAAGTATAGACATGTTTGTTATTTTACAAAAAAGAAAATGTGTTATTTTACAAAAAAAATTAACCTTTAGTGTCACTTTAAGCATCAGCATACCAAGACATTTTGGACAATTTCATGCTCCCAACTTTGTGGGAACAGTTTGGGGATGGCCCTTTCCTGTTCCAACATAACTGCGCACCACTGCATAAAACAAGGTCCATAAAGACATGGATGAGCGAGTTTGGGGTGGATGAATTTGATTGGCCTGCACCTCAACCGGATAGAACACCACCTTTGGGATGAATTAGAGCAGAGACGCGAGCCAGGCCTTCTCATCCGACATCGGTGCCTGACCTCACAAATGCGCTTCTGGAAGAATGGTCAAACATTCCCATAAACACACTCCTAAACCTTATGGACAGCTTTCCCAGAAGAGTTGAAGCTGTTATAGCTGCAAAGGGTGGGCCCAATTTAATATCGAACCCTACGGACTAAGACTGGGATGCCATTAAAGTTCATGTGTGTGTAAAGGCAGGTGTCCCAATACTTTTGGCAATATAGTGTACATACGAATCTCCAAAAATGACATTTACACCCAAAAAATTTATCAAAATGGAATGCACATGTCTAATAGTTGCCTTAAAGCAGCATTGCTTAGAACTTTAAGTGCAGACATTAATATTGGCATTTCAATTTAAAGCCCGTACATACTTTTTTGAGATATGAGCCAGCATGTGTTAAAATACTCATAGGCATTACACAGTTGTTGCCCCGTTCAACCAATTTGGGCTGGATTGGCTGAAAATAAAAACTGCTACGCCTACAAATAGCTTGCTACTTGGTGGATGATTGTTTACAGGAAACTAGTCAATCATCCTGATTGAATTTTCCTGTACAGTCTCTGATTGCTCACATGAGGTACAGCTGACAATGGCAGTCTAATCATTTTGCCCACGGTGCATGAACACAAATGCTTGACCATGCATGGCCATTCACTGATGACTTTAAAAAGGGAAGTTTACATAGCAGTTATATCATACCTGATCAGCTACCACCTTATATCTACAACCAAATTAAAGAGATATTCTTCTTGTGCTAATCTTCATTGATCTCCAAGCACAAGTAGATGTATATGACCTAACCACTCTCAGGCAAAAGGATCGGAAAGTACCACTAAAGACTTGACTTGCAAACATCTGCATGTTATTTCAGGAGAGCTTTATTTCAACACTAATAAGTTTGCATAAATTGGTACCATATGACCAAAATACAGTACCTTGGGTTGGCTAGGGCACAAATTCGCATGAGGGCGACTTTTCACAGATCTGTGAATGCTAAAAATGCAAATCATATTGCATTCACATGAGCATTTGATGTTTTAACGTATATTTCATCCTGATCATCTAATGTCATTGTTGGGATCTGGAGATTAATCTGGAAAGACACACACACACACATAAAGATGCAGCGCTCTACCCTACGCAGGCTAAATTTAGTTTTTGGCTCTACTGTACTCAGGTTTCCCTGTGCTTGGTGGCTTATTGCTCCTGTCTTTTCAGAAAGAGAGTAGGAGGGTCAGCCACTGAGCTAGGAATAAATATATGACCTCAGCCAATCTCTTATGGGGGTGCCCAGGAGGTGGCCGGGAATAAGATAAATGTTTAGGTAACATGTTCAGAAGTGTGATTCTCCTGGGGCTGCTGCCTCCTGGGAGGCAGCCAGTGTACTGAAGAACTGTTGTTAGTTTTAGCATGTGCTTGGTGCTTGACAGCTGTCCTTGGACATTGCAAGTAGGATCTTGGCTTAAGATTCCAGGTGTGCATGTTTTATGGGGGTTAAAGGAGTTAAAGTATAGCCAAAGCTATTATGGACGCTACTTCTCCTGGGGATCCAGCGCTGCATCTTTTCTTCCACCACTTCTTAGAATTGAGAATCAAAGACCAATGATCACTCAGTTCTCAGTCTTTAGTGATCAGAGAGTCGGTGACTGTCAGTCACCAGCTCTGTGCTTTGCCTCTCCAATGCTCACTGAAGTGCCAGCTTTTGGAGGGGGCGGGAGCAGCTGGCTCAGTCTCCCAGTGGCTTGCTGGGTGAATCCCAACTGTAAAGTTTGGATCTTTTCCAAGCCTGTATCGGCTCAGTGATGTCAGCCAACAGTGGGCTTTAGCCTGCTGTCAGCTGAAAACAGATCACAGGAGTGCAGGACAAACCAGATTCCTGGACCGACAGCTGACTTAGCTGCTCAGCGACTCTCTGCTCACTAAAGACTAAGAACTGACCGATCAGTGCTCAGTTTTCAGTCTATAAATTGGTGGAAGAAAGGTACAGCATTGGACCGATGCTGCATCCACCTAGATGAGTATAAATGTTTTTTTTTTTTTAATGTAAACCCATACTTCTGTTTTAATGCCAGAGATTGCTGTCGGGACTGGCACTGATAATACAGATTAACTGGCTATCCTTTCCACCTCCAGCAAAGGCTGCTGCTGAAGGATTTGTGCTTGGGAACCTGTCCTCCTGTACCTGTTTTGGCATTTTGGAGTACCCGTGACCCTTATCCCTCTCTCCTGCTTTATTACTGTAATAAATCTACAAAAAAGTACCCCTAAATTGAGATAAGCCTGTGTTTATTGAGGTGCCTGGAGCTGGTAATTAGGAGTGAAAGCCTCTGAACAGCTTAGGGAGCCCTTGGTCATTCTCAGTAGCAGATGTGAGCACAACACAGTTGTGCTCAAAAGTTTACATACCCTGGCAGAAATGGTGAAATTTTGGTATTGATATTGAAAATATGACTTATCATGCCAAAAAATGCTCTTTGATTGAAGGATGATGGTCATATGAAGCCATTTATTATCAAATAGTTGTTTGGCTCCTTTCTAAATGATAATGATAACAGAAATCACCCAATCGGCCCGGATCAAAAGTTTACATACCCTGGAATGTTTGGCCTTGGTACAGACACACAAGGTGACACACACGGGTTAAAATGCCATTTAGAGGTTAATGCCCCAGATCTGTGGCTTTTTAAATTGCAATTAGTGTCAGTGTATAAATAGTCAATGAGTTTGTTAGCTCTTACGTGGAAGCACTGACTGGGCTAGATACTGAGCCATGGGGATCAGAAAAGAACTGTGTAACAAGGTAATGGAACTTTATAAAGATGGAAAAGGACATAAAAAGATGTCCAAAGCCTTGACTATTTCAATCAGTACTGTTAAATCACCTATTAAGAAGTACAAAATTCAGGGATCTCTTGATACCAAGCCAAGGTCAGGTAGACCAAGAAAGATTGCAGCCACAACTGCCAGAATAATTATTAGGGATACAAAGGGAAACCCATAGGTAACCACAAGAAAAATACAGGCTGCTCTGGAAAAAGACAGTGTGGTTGTTTTGAAGGAGCACAATATGATGACACTTGAACAAAAATGAGCTGCATGGTCGAGGTGCCAGAAAGAAGCCTTTACTGCATCAATGACACAAAAAGGCCTGCTTTTTTGTGGCATTGGTGCAGTGAAAGCTTATTTCTGGCACTTCGACCAACCAGCTCATTTTTGTTCAAGTGTCACCGTATTGTGCTTCTTAAAAACAACCTCACCATCTTTTTCCAGAGCAGCCTGTATATCTTTTGAGGTTGCCTGTGGGTTTTTCTTTGAATCCCAGACAATTTTTCTGTCAGTTATGGCTGTAATCTTTCTTGGTCTACCTGACCTTGTCTTGGTATCAAGAGATCCCTGAACTTTCCACTTCTTAATAGGTGATTTAACAGTACTGATTGGCATATTCAAGGCTTTGGACATCTTTATATGTCCTTTTCCATCTTTATAAAGTCCCATTACCTTGTTACGCAGGACTTTTGACAGTCCTTTTCTGATCCCCATGGCTCAGTTTCTAGCCTAGGCAGTGCTTCCACATAAGAGCTAACAAACTCATTGACTATTTATACTCTGACACTAATTGCAATTTAAAAAGCCACAGATGTGGGACATTAACCTCTAATTGGCATTTTAACCCATGTGTGTCACCCTGTGTGTCTGTACCAAGGGCAAATATTCCAGGGTATGTAAACTTTTTATCCGGGCCATTCGGGTGATTTCTGTTATCATTATGATTTAAAAAGGAGCCAAAAAACTATTTGATAAAAAATGGCTTCATATGATCATCGTCCTTCAATAAAAGGGCATTTTTTGGCACGATCAGTCATATTTGCAATATCAATGCCAAAATTTCACAATTTCTGTCAGGGTATGTAAACTTTTGAGCACAACTGTATATAATGTTTTTCTATTTCTCTTACACTGTCTTTTACACCTTATGTAGCCCCCCCCCCCCCACGAAGCTGTGCAGCTACAGCCCACAGGTTAATACAAGACCAGTTTGTATGTGGCCATAGCACAGGGTGCTGCTGCATCCAGAGGGGGTGTTTATCCACATCTGAATGCATAAGCCTACCAGCCCACATTCCTATTAGTGATCTACTGTGGGCTGCATTCTGTCCACCAATAGATCACTATAACAGTAGTCTACTGCAGCAGGAAGACAGGGAACAGAGCTACTAAAGTCCTGTAAACCCTTAATACTAGAAAGAAGTGTGGTTCTAGCCTGGATCCTTGCTGCAACCCTCCAGATCTCCTGATTCCTGGTGCCATTTTTAAATGATGATGGGCCAAATAGCTGCTGTACCTGTACTGTTTAATGCACTCAAGTGGCTAATGTTACTAAAGTGGCAAGGGTACATAAAAAATAGCCCTGGCAGGTGCGGCCAGAGTCTTTTATTTCAGAAAAGGACAATAGTGAAAGGACAGGTGTCCTAACTCACTTGAATAACTGTTTGCTCTGGTTGATGGCAGTTGTACATAGGGCCCATAAACACAAGATTGTTGCCTGCTCCCTCTGACAATATCTCTCATGTGTATGCCTAAAGCTGGCCATAGATGAGTAGAAAACCAAATGTTCTGACAACTGAAAAACAAAAATAGCTCATATGATTGTGCTATCATTTAATTTTTCTAAAAAAAAAAACCAGCATGTTGGATCAGGCACTTTTGATTGTGGCATGAAAATCACGTATCGCAGCTGTCACACTAATGGTGTGAAAAATGAACGATTTGACGATCAACACAAATTGTCCAGTTTTTAACTCATCTATGGCTGGCTTAAGAATCCTTACAGTGACCAAGAAATATATTTCTAGCAGATTCTTGAATTTCCTGAGTTATTTAAAGCTCCTATTCAAAATGTTCAGCATGCTGAAAACTTTCCACAAAAGATACTGCAAACATATGATGCTTGAGATGAGTGAATATTCATTTCATAACCAATAGTCACAAATAATGAGGGTACGGCTCTTGTGAACTTGTGTGATCGGCAGAGGATTTGAGATGGCATCAGTAAAGCTGAATGGATTTCTTTTCGTGTACTAGTTACTTTCCTAAATACTTGTGTTGTAAATGCTGAAAGTCAAGAGTCTCCCTGTAGCTCCAATAACATGCAGTCATGTCTCTTTGCAGGCTCTTGGTTTGTGGACTGTACAGTTAAATGGCTGGTCTGTATAAGGAGTGTACTGCATCAATGGCTTTAATGACTGGTGACAAAAGTTGGCAGCATGCTTTTGAGTATAACTCTACTTCACGGTAATGTCACTAAAACATACTGTAATGCATGTGGTGTTTTTATTGCTGTGCCATATATACTTGATGCATACCAATGAAAAGGTTTTAGTGCACAGATAGGTTGCATGCAATACATTATATTAATAACCGTGTCACCAAAATGAGAAAATGATCATTTAGGTAATCACTGCTTAAAATACCACTATCTTTTGGGTTATGTTAATTTTATCTATGGGGTATTTATTGGAAAGAAGATGTTCATGCTAAAGCAACAATTCATGGGATTTGAAATGAAAGCATATTGTGATTGTTGCACATTCATGCTGCAAATCTCCCATTCTACCAGATCCCACAGGTATTCTATTTAATTCAGATCAGATGACTGGCCTACAATCTATGTTCCTCAACTCAAATTGTAATTTATCAGGCAAGGTTACATTTATCAAGCCTCCCACTGCAGCCCCAGACTTCTGTTTTTGTCTGACAGGGGCGGACTGACAACTCACGGGGCCCCGGGCAATAGGGGATCATGGGGCCCCTGTGTCCTTGCCCAAACTCAAAAAAGCCTATGAAAAAGGTACCAGGGGCATCTCATGGGGGCCCCACTGACCCCGGGCCCTCGGGCAGTGCCCGAGTGCCCGAGTTTCCAAATGGTCAGTCCGCCCCTGGACAGGAGCTGAACTGGATGTGATCTTCTGCTGTTGTAGCTGATTGGCCTCACGTTTTTTATTTGTTGTTCATTTTGAGATGATTTTCTGCTCATTACAATTTTAAAGAGTAGTTATCTCAGTTTTGATAGCCTATCTCTCTGTTTGTACCATTACCCATTTGCTTCTGAATCTTCAACAATGCATTTTCATGCGCAACACTGCAGCTCACTGGATGTATTTCACACTTTTCCTTCTACTTTAGAGAGTAAACACTAGAGACTGTTGTGCGTGAAAATCCCAGGATATCAGCAATTAGAGAAATACACCAACCAGCCTGTCTGCCACCAACAAAATGCCATGTTAAAAAAAAAATCTGAGATCACATTTTTTTCTCCAATTTTCCCCCATTCTGGAATTTGATACAAATATGTAGGGCCTATTTACACCAGAGAAGACCTCGGAATTGTGTGTAACAAGAGCTTATTATGGTATGTGAATTAACTTGTTAAGGCAGCCCATGCATGTGAATGGTCTAGAGAAACCCCAGTTGACCAAAAAGTCGTAGTGCAATACTATGAATGGCATTCTAACTCAATAAATGGCACCACAGCACATCAACACATGTAACACACTGGTGTGAATAGGCCCTACCTGAAGCTCCTGACCTGTTTCTGCATTGTTTAATGTTCTGCGCTGCTGCCCAATCTGATTAGATAATTAAATGATTAGGCAGGTGTACTGATGTTCTCAATAAATTGCTTGGCGATTGTATACCTTTTCCAGGGTTTTCTTTTGTGTGCAGCCTGGTGTCCTGAGTTTAGCCTGGGGTTTTCTTGCCTGACTTAGCAATCAAAGGTTTTGCTAGGTCTGTCACCCATATGGCCTACTTAAACTCTGATCTCACAATCACATTGGCTCTAACCTGGTAGCAGTCATTGCAATGACAAATCTATGAAGCTGAGAGATTTATGTATGTGAAAAGGACCTTTTGTTTAGAAAATTATCATGAGATAAAATAGTAAACACTGTTATAACTCACAAAGTTTAATGAATCAACCCCCTGTGCTATCACGGATAATATCCACTTGAAGACCAAGCATTTTCTGGCACTTTTTGTTAAAAATTTAAATCAGTTTTTTTTTGGTAGAAAATTACTTAGAACCCCCAAACATTATATATTTTTTTAGCAAAGACCCTAGAGAATAAAATAGCGATTGTTGCAATTTTTGATGTCACATGGTAATTGTGCAGCGGTTTTTTAACTAGTAGCCGACCGCAGATAGCCGAATGACGGCTGCACTGCGGCCGGCCAGTTCTGGGTGGACGTCATATGACGTCCTCCCAGAACGCGCTCTCCTGCGCGCCCCAGGGGGCGCGCACCCGGCGATCTCCGTGATCGCTGTGTCCTACGGACACAGCTGATCACGTGATGTGGTAAAAGGCCAATCACAGCGGCCTTTTACCACGTGATCAGCGGTGTCCAATGACACGCTGATCAGAGGAAAGTGCAAGTGCCGGTTCTCGGCTGCACTTTCCTCACGCTGTCAGATCGTGAGGAAAGTACTGCCGAGAACCGGCAGTTGTCAGAGGGGGGATCGGCACCGATCATCAGGGCACTGATGATCAGTGCCCTGATGATCGGTGCCCAGCAGTGCCGCCCGCAAGTTCCGCCCACCTGTGCCCAGCAGTGCGCCCACTAGCTCCGCCCAGCAGTGCACCCACCTGTGCCACTCTGCAGTGCCACCTACCTGTGCCCAGCAGTGCCACCCACCTGTGCCCACCCACCTGTGCCCACCAGTGCCACCCACCTGTGCCCACCCACCAGTGCTGCCCACCAGTGCCGCCCACCAGTGCAGCCCAGCAGTGCTGCCAGTCAGTGCCACCAGTCAGTGCCCAGGGGTTGTGCCAGTCAGTGCCGCCAGTCAGTGCCCAGCAGTGATGCCAGTCAGTGCCGTCTATCAGTACCCATCATCAGTGTCACCTATCAGTGCCGCCTATCAGTGCTGCATATTAGTGCCGCCTATCCGTGACACCTCATTAGTGCTGTCTATCAGTGCCGCCTATTCGTGCCACCTCATTAGTACTGCCTATCAGTGCCCTTTAGTGCTGCCTATCAGTGCCCATCAGTGCCGCCTATCAGTGCCCATCAGTGCTGCCTCATCAACGCACATCAGTGAAGGAGAAAAAATACCTGTTTGAAAAATTTTATAATAGAAACAAAGAAACTTTTTTTTTTTTTCACATTTTTTACACTTTTTTATTTTTAGCGCAAAAAGTAAAGCGCCCAGTGGCGATTAAATACCACCAAAAGAAAGCTCTATTTGTGAGAAAAAAATGATCAAAATTTCATATGGGCACAATGTTGCATGACCGCGCAATTGTCAATCAAAGTGCGGCAGCGCTGAAAGCTGAAAATTGGCCTGGTAAATAAGGGGGTATAAGTGCCTGGTAGGCAAGTGGTTAAACACAGTTTTTTTGGGGTAAATACACGTTGATAAATTAAAAATAAAAAAAATATATATACCCCAATTTTTTTGTAAGATATGAAAGATGATAATACACCTAGTGTCATGCTTTAAAATTGCGCATGCTTGTGGAATGGAGATAAATTACAGTACTTAAAAAATCTAGATAGGCAACAATTTAAATTTTTTTACAGGTTATCAGTTTAGAGTTACAGAGGAGGTCTAGTGCTAGAATTATTGCTCTTGCGCTAACATTTGCAGCAATACCTCACATGTGTGCTGCGAACACTGTTTACATATGCGTGCACAACTTATGTATGTGTTTACTTCTGCGTGTGAGCACGGAGGAATGGGGGAGTCGCTTTAAAATGTTGTATTTATTCTATTTTGCATTTTTATCCCTTTATTTTTTTTATCCTTTGTAATAGAAATAAAGATTACAGGTCTTCCTTGTAGAGAGGTCTGGGGTTAAAAAGACCCTAATCTCTCTTTACCTTTAAAAGCAAAAGATTAAAAAAAAAAATCTTTTGCTTTAAAAAAACTGTTTACATCCACACCAGACAGGAAGTGACTTCATGACGTCGCTCTGGTTCTCCAAAGCCATAGAGGTGATCAGAGACGATTGAGTCTCTCATCGCCTCTTTGACCAGCTGGCCACCTTGTCGGATAGTTTCTCGGGCATGCTGGTTGAAACGGTAAGCCCGAGAAACTCCGGCGATCGGGAGATTCCTTCCCATTGCTACTGAAAGTGATCAAGTGGCTAATGAGCCACTCAGACCACTTTCATAAAAAAGCCAGCTGCTGGCCAAAAAAGATACTGGGGATATGGCTGATAGCTTCAGCCATAAACCCATTAACCACTTGCCCTCAAGAGGGTTTACCCCCTTCCTGACCAGGTCATTTTTGCGATATGGCGCTGCGTTAATTTAACTGACAATTGCGCGGTCGTGCAATGCTGTACATAAATGAAATTTATGTCTTTTTTTTCCCCACATATAGAGCTCTCTTTCAGTAGTATTTGATCACCTGTGCGGTTTTAATTTTTTGCACTATAAACAAAAAAAGACTGACAAATTTGAAAAACAATATTTTTGACTTTTTGCTATAAAACATGTCCAGTAAAAAAATAAAAAAATCAAACTAAAACAAAATATATTATGCTACATGTGTTTGCTAAAAAAATCCCAATACTTGTAAATTAATTGGTTCACGTGAAAATTATAGTGTCTACAAATGACAGTATATTTACTAGAATTTTTAATTGTATTTTTATTTATACTAGTAATGGCGGCGATCAGTGACTTACAGCGGGATTGCGGAGGGCATCCTGACACTGGGTGGGAACTCACTGCCAATGACATCCCAATGACACTAATACAGTCATCAGTGCTAATAACAAACACCGACACTGTACTAATGACACTGGGTAGGAAGGGGTTAACATCTGGGGCGATCAAAGGGTTAACTGTCTGCTGTGTGATGTTTTACATCATGTGCTGTGTGTGTTTTACTAGGGAAACATGCTGCTGTGTATTTCCCTGCTGTGCAGAGAGATACACAGCAGCATATCCTTGCTGGCAGGAGAGAGACCTGTGTTGTTTACAGTTCTACATGGCGATTGCCAGGTGCCGGCCGGGACCTAGTGATTGACATACGTAGCCGCCAATTGGCCTGCCTGGAAATGTAAATCGTGTGTGTGTGTATATATATATATATATAATATATACACATACACACACGTGATTTTGCGCAGCCCTGTAGCAGTAGTTCTACTATAGGGTGGCAGGGAAGCGGTTAAACCACTTGCAAACCACAACAAATATATATACGTATTGAGGTCGGCAAGTGGATATGGAACTCATTAATGATTTCAGACAATGTAAACTAAGAACTAGAAGGACAATGGAGCAGTAGGCAACAGACTAGTGCTACTAAAAGAGATGAACAGGTGTTGTGAATCTTTGGCGTTTCCAGACTTTTCTGTACTAGTCAAGTTACAAGATGAATGAGACAGCAATGAAAGACTGAACATTTATATCAGTGTTGTTATTCTCAATTTAATAGTTCAGCTAGTGTTCAAAAACCTTGCATATATCGATAAACACTTTTATAATTCACAAGATTAATTATTTCCTGAACATAGGGCAGCCAGAAACAAAGGAGCATTAAAAATACCAAGCTTCTTACATACTGTATGTTTGATAAGCTAGATGGTTAATAATATTTTTTTTCCCTGAACATCATGCTTACCTTATATATTTACCTCTATGCTAGACAATGCTACAGATCACTGCTCCTTTAAACAAATGTTGGCCTTCTACTGTAGACAGCAGCCCGGAACAGCACTGTTTATCCAGCATGTCTTGTATATAAACTCAGTTACATCTGTTCTGGCTCTGTGTCTGTGGGTCTCCTTGGCTCTGTCCAAACTGACATCTGTTATACTATATTAACAGAGCTTAGGCATTCCTTGAAAGCCGTGACCACCTGCAAACCAGTGTTCCCCTTTTTGTCATGTTACACTATGCCTCCTGGTGAGAGGCAACTACTCTTCCAACTTTCTGGGCAGACATGTCCTCCAAGCTACTAATATACCATATACCAAACAAGTTCTAGAAATACAAACTTTATGCACACAGTACATATGATGTCTCCATAGTCAGTAATTTCTTTGAAACAGTAATGCATTAACTGCATATTTAGGAGGGGAGAGAGGCTGGATCTGCTCTGCCTCCCCCTGTGCCTGCCCACACTCCAGTCCATGCAGCTTCATAGGAGGTGGGGGCGGGAAACTGTGCACAGCAGCGGACAGATCTGATGCATCTGAATGAGTCATGGTGAGTTTGACCTAACCTTCCACTCACCCCTCCCTCCCTTCCTTCCATCCACTCTCCCTTTCTTCCTTACACCCACCCACCCTTTCTTCCTTCCACCCACCCACCCCTTCCTTTCTCCCTCCCTTCTACCCACCCCTTCCTTGCTTCCTCCCACCCCTCCCTTCCACCCACACCTACCTCCCTCCTTTCCTTCCTTACACCCCTCCCTCCCTTCCTGCCACACACTCCTCCCTTCCTTCCTTCCACCCACCCTTCCTTCCTTCCACCCCTTCCTCCCTTCCTTCCTTCCACCGACCCCTCCCTTCCTTCCATCCATCCACCCTTCCCTTCCTTCCACGCATCCATTCCTTCCATCCATCCACCGTTCCCTTCCTTCCACACACCCATTCCTTCCATCCACCCCTTCCTTCTTTCCATCCACCCCTCCCTTCCTTCCTTCCCTCAAGGGGGAGATGTTGGTGGGAGGGAGCGGTAAGAAAGCAGCTCAGATGCGAGCTGAACCCCCCCCCCCAGAAAAAAGAAAATGATCTACAGCCCTGCCACTTAGATATAGAGAAACACATACAAGTCTGTAAAAACTGTTTTACCATGTAAACTTACACTATATTGCCAAAAGTATTGGGATACCGTCCAAATCATAGGATTCAGGTTCCAATCACCTCCATGGCCACAGGTGTATAAAATGAAGCACCTAGGCATACAGACTGCTTCTACAAATGTTTGTGAAAGAATGAGTTGCTTTCAGGAGCTCAGTGAATTCAAGCGTGGTACCGTGATAGGTTACCACTAGAGATGAGCGAATCGAAGTAGGCGAAGTGGAATTCGTTTCGAATATTAGAAAAATTTTTCCTAAAATGGCGGCGACATGTGCGGCGACGGAGCGGGGATGTCTGGGAAGGCGCGCAGACAAGGCGCGCTGACCCATAATGCATTCATTCATGACATGTGATCGCATTAGCCAATCAGCAGCCAGCCAGCCAGCATTGTGTAATGGTCGAGCTATAAATGGCGGCCATTTTAGAATTCTCCATTTGCCTCCAGTCATTCAACAGAGGCAGACCTGGCTGTATTCAGGGAGAGAGTTAGGGACACAGAAACGTTACTTAGTTACATAGAAACGTTAGTTAGGGACACAGAAACGTTACTTAAGGCCACAGAAACGTTACTTAGGGACACAGAAACGTTACTTAGGGCCACAGAAGCTTTACTTAGGGACACAGAAACGTTACTTAGGGCCACAGAATCGTTACTTAGGGCCACAAAAACGTTACTTAGGGCCACAGAAACGTTACTTAGGGCCACAGAATTGTTACTTAGGGACAGACACAGAATTGTTACTGAGGGACACAGAATTGTTACTGAGGGCCACAGAACTGTTACTTAGGGCCACAGAAACGTTACTTAGGGCCACAGAATTGTTACTTAGGGACAGACACAGAATTGTTACTGAGGGCCACAGAATTGTTACTGAGGGCCACAGAACTGTTACTTAGGGCCACAGAAACGTTACTTAGGGACACAGAATTGTTACTCAGGGACAGACACAGAATTGTTACTTAGGGACAGACACAGAATTGTTACTTAGGGACACAGAATTGTTACTGAGGGACACAGAATTGTTACTTAGGGCCACAGAATCGTTACTTAGGGCCACAGAAACGTTACTTAGGGCCACAGAAACGTTACTTAGGGCCACAGAATTGTTACTTAGGGACAGACACAGAATTGTTACTGAGGGACACAGAATTGTTACTGAGGGACACAGAATTGTTACTGAGGGCCACAGAACTGTTACTTAGGGCAACAGAAACGTTACTTAGGGACACAGAATTGTTACTCAGGGACAGACACAGAATTGTTACTTAGGGACAGACACAGAATTGTTACTGAGGGACACAGAATCGTTACTTAGGGCCACAGAAACGTTACTTAGGGACACAGAATTGTTACTCAGGGACAGACACAGAATTGTTACTTAGGGACACAGAATTGTTACTCAGGGACAGACACAGAATTGTTACTGAGGGATACAGAATTGTTACTGAGGGACACAGAACCGTTACTTAGGGCCACAGAAACGTTACTTAGGGCCACAGAAACGTTACTTAGGGCTACAGAAACGTTACTTAGGGCCACAGAATCGTTACTTAGGGCCACAGAAACTTTACTTAGGGCCACAGAAACGTTACTTAGTGCCACAGAATTGTTACTTAGGGACAGACACAGAATTGTTACTGAGGGACACAGATTTGTTACTGAGGGCCACAGAACCGTTACTTAGGGCCACAGAAACGTTACTTAGGGACACAGAATTGTTACTCAGGGACAGACACAGAATTGTTACTGAGGGCCACAGAACTGTTACTTAGGGCCACAGAAACGTTACTTAGGGCCACAAAAACGTTACTTAGGGCTACAGAAACGTTACTTAGGGCCACAGAATCGTTACTTAGGGCCACAGAAACGTTACTTAGGGCCACAGAAACGTTACTTAGGGACAGACACAGAATTGTTACTGAGGGACACAGATTTGTTACTGAGGGCCACAGAACCGTTACTTAGGGCCACAGAACCGTTACTTAGGGCCACAGAAACGTTACTTAGGGACACAGAATTGTTACTCAGGGACAGACACAGAATTGTTACTGAGGGCCACAGAACTGTTACTTAGGGCCACAGAAACATTACTTAGGGCCACAGAATTGTTACTTAGGGACAGACACAGAATTGTTACTGAGGGACACAGATTTGTTACTGAGGGCCACAGAACCGTTACTTAGGGCCACAGAAACGTTACTTAGGGACACAGAAACGTTACTTAGGGACACAGAATTGTTACTCAGGGACAGACACAGAATTGTTACTTAGGGACACAGAATTGTTACTCAGGGACAGACACAGAATTGTTACTGAGGGATACAGAATTGTTACTGAGGGACACAGAACCGTTACTTAGGGCCACAGAAACGTTACTTAGGGCCACAGAAACGTTACTTAGGGCTACAGAAACGTTACTTAGGGCCACAGAATCGTTACTTAGGGCCACAGAAACTTTACTTAGGGCCACAGAAACGTTACTTAGTGCCACAGAATTGTTACTTAGGGACAGACACAGAATTGTTACTGAGGGACACAGATTTGTTACTGAGGGCCACAGAACCGTTACTTAGGGCCACAGAAATGTTACTTAGGGACACAGAATTGTTACTCAGGGACAGACACAGAATTGTTACTTAGGGACACAGAATTGTTACTCAGGGACAGACACAGAATTGTTACTGAGGGATACAGAATTGTTACTGAGGGACACAGAACCGTTACTTAGGGCCACAGAAACGTTACTTAGGGCCACAGAAACGTTACTTAGGGCCACAGAAATGTTACTTAGGGCCACAGAAACGTTACTTAGGGCCATAGAATCGTTACTTAGGGCCACAGAAACTTTACTTAGGGCCACAGAAACGTTACTTAGTGCCACAGAATTGTTACTTAGGGACAGACACAGAATTGTTACTGAGGGACACAGATTTGTTACTGAGGGCCACAGAACCGTTACTTAGGGCCACAGAAACGTTACTTAGGGACACAGAATTGTTACTGAGGGACAGACACAGAATTGTTACTGAGGGACACAGAATTGTTACTGAGGGACACAGAATTGTTACTCAGGGACACAGAATTGTTACTGAGGGACACAGAATTGTTACTCAGGGACAGACACAGAATTGTTACTGAGGGACAGACACAGAATTGTTACTGAGGGACAGACACAGAATTGTTACTGAGGGACACAGAATTGTTACTCAGGGACACAGAATTGTTACTCAGGGACACAGAATTGTTACTCAGGGACAGACACAGAATTGTTACTCAGGGACAGACACAGAATTGTTACTGAGGGACACAGAATTGTTACTGAGGGACACAGAATTGTTACTGAGGGACACAGAATTGTTACTCAGGGACAGACACAGAATTGTTACTGAGGGACACAGAATTGTTACTGAGGGACACAGAATTGTTACTCAGGGACACAGAATTGTTACTCAGGGACACAGAATTGTTACTCAGGGACAGACACAGAATTGTTACTCAGGGACAGACACAGAATTGTTACTGAGGGACACAGAATTGTTACTGAGGGACACAGAATTGTTACTTAGTGCCACAGAATTGTTACTCAGGGACAGACACAGAATTGTTACTGAGGGACACAGAATTGTTACTGAGGGACACAGAATTGTTACTCAGGGACACAGAATTGTTACTCAGGGACACAGAATTGTTACTGAGGGACACAGAATTGTTACTGAGGGACACAGAATTGTTACTCAGGGACACAGAATTGTTACTGAGGGACACAGAATTGTTACTGAGGGACAGACACAGAATTGTTACTCAGGGACAGACACAGAATTGTTACTCAGGGACAGACACAGAATTGTTACTGAGGGACAGACACAGAATTGTTACTGAGGGACACAGAATTGTTACTGAGGGACAGACACAGAATTGTTACTCAGGGACAGACACAGAATTGTTACTCAGGGACAGACACAGAATTTTTACTCAGGGACACAGAATTGTTACTGAGGGACACAGAATTGTTACTGAGGGACACAGAATTGTTACTCAGGGACACAGAATTGTTACTGAGGGACACAGAATTGTTACTGAGGGACACAGAATTGTTACTCAGGGACAGACACAGAATTGTTACTCAGGGACAGACACAGAATTGTTACTGAGGGACACAGAATTGTTACTGAGGGACACAGAATTGTTACTCAGGGACACAGAATTGTTACTGAGGGACACAGAATTGTTACTGAGGGACACAGAATTGTTACTGAGGGACACAGATTTGTTACTGAGGGCCACAGAACCGTTACTTAGAGCCACAGAAACGTTACTAAGGGACACAGAATTGTTACTGAGGGCCACAGAACTGTTACTTAGGGCCACAGAAACGTTACTTAGGGCCACAAAAACGTTACTTAGGGCTACAGAAACGTTACTTAGGGCCACAGAATCGTTACTTAGGGCCACAGAAACGTTACTTAGGGCCACAGAAACGTTACTTAGGGACAGACACAGAATTGTTACTGAGGGACACAGATTTGTTACTGAGGGCCACAGAACCGTTACTTAGGGCCACAGAACCGTTACTTAGGGCCACAGAAACGTTACTTAGGGACACAGAATTGTTACTCAGGGACAGACACAGAATTGTTACTGAGGGCCACAGAACTGTTACTTAGGGCCACAGAAACGTTACTTAGGGCCACAGAATTGTTACTTAGGGACAGACACAGAATTGTTACTGAGGGACACAGATTTGTTACTGAGGGCCACAGAACCGTTACTTAGGGCCACAGAAACGTTACTTAGGGACACAGAATTGTTACTCAGGGACAGACACAGAATTGTTACTTAGGGACACAGAATTGTTACTCAGGGACAGACACAGAATTGTTACTGAGGGATACAGAATTGTTACTGAGGGACACAGAACCGTTACTTAGGGCCACAGAAACGTTACTTAGGGCCACAGAAACGTTACTTAGGGCTACAGAAACGTTACTTAGGGCCACAGAATCGTTACTTAGGGCCACAGAAACTTTACTTAGGGCCACAGAAACGTTACTTAGTGCCACAGAATTGTTACTTAGGGACAGACACAGAATTGTTACTGAGGGACACAGATTTGTTACTGAGGGCCACAGAACCGTTACTTAGGGCCACAGAAATGTTACTTAGGGACACAGAATTGTTACTCAGGGACAGACACAGAATTGTTACTTAGGGACACAGAATTGTTACTCAGGGACAGACACAGAATTGTTACTGAGGGATACAGAATTGTTACTGAGGGACACAGAACCGTTACTTAGGGCCACAGAAACGTTACTTAGGGCCACAGAAATGTTACTTAGGGCCACAGAAACGTTACTTAGGGCCATAGAATCGTTACTTAGGGCCACAGAAACTTTACTTAGGGCCACAGAAACGTTACTTAGTGCCACAGAATTGTTACTTAGGGACAGACACAGAATTGTTACTGAGGGACACAGATTTGTTACTGAGGGCCACAGAACCGTTACTTAGGGCCACAGAAACGTTACTTAGGGACACAGAATTGTTACTGAGGGACAGACACAGAATTGTTACTGAGGGACACAGAATTGTTACTGAGGGACACAGAATTGTTACTCAGGGACACAGAATTGTTACTGAGGGACACAGAATTGTTACTCAGGGACAGACACAGAATTGTTACTGAGGGACAGACACAGAATTGTTACTGAGGGACACAGAATTGTTACTCATGGACACAGAATTGTTACTCAGGGACACAGAATTGTTACTCAGGGACAGACACAGAATTGTTACTCAGGGACAGACACAGAATTGTTACTGAGGGACACAGAATTGTTACTGAGGGACACAGAATTGTTACTGAGGGACACAGAATTGTTACTGAGGGACACAGAATTGTTACTGAGGGACACAGAATTGTTACTCAGGGACAGACACAGAATTGTTACTGAGGGACACAGAATTGTTACTGAGGGACACAGAATTGTTACTCAGGGACACAGAATTGTTACTCAGGGACACCGAATTGTTACTCAGGGACACCGAATTGTTACTCAGGGACAGACACAGAATTGTTACTCAGGGACAGACACAGAATTGTTACTGAGGGACACAGAATTGTTACTGAGGGACACAGAATTGTTACTTAGTGCCACAGAATTGTTACTCAGGGACAGACACAGAATTGTTACTGAGGGACACAGAATTGTTACTGAGGGACACAGAATTGTTACTCAGGGACACAGAATTGTTACTCAGGGACACAGAATTGTTACTGAGGGACACAGAATTGTTACTGAGGGACACAGAATTGTTACTCAGGGACACAGAATTGTTACTGAGGGACACAGAATTGTTACTGAGGGACAGACACAGAATTGTTACTCAGGGACAGACACAGAATTGTTACTCAGGGACAGACACAGAATTGTTACTCAGGGACAGACACAGAATTGTTACTGAGGGACAGACACAGAATTGTTACTGAGGGACACAGAATTGTTACTGAGGGACACAGAATTGTTACTCAGGGACACAGAATTGTTACTGAGGGACACAGAATTGTTACTGAGGGACACAGAATTGTTACTCAGGGACAGACACAGAATTGTTACTCAGGGACAGACACAGAATTGTTACTGAGGGACACAGAATTGTTACTGAGGGACACAGAATTGTTACTCAGGGACACAGAATTGTTACTGAGGGACACAGAATTGTTACTGAGGGACACAGAATTGTTACTGAGGGACACAGATTTGTTACTGAGGGCCACAGAACCGTTACTTAGAGCCACAGAAACGTTACTAAGGGACACAGAATTGTTACTGAGGGCCACAGAACTGTTACTTAGGGCCACAGAAACGTTACTTAGGGCCACAAAAACGTTACTTAGGGCTACAGAAACGTTACTTAGGGCCACAGAATCGTTACTTAGGGCCACAGAAACGTTACTTAGGGCCACAGAAACGTTACTTAGGGACAGACACAGAATTGTTACTGAGGGACACAGATTTGTTACTGAGGGCCACAGAACCGTTACTTAGGGCCACAGAACCGTTACTTAGGGCCACAGAAACGTTACTTAGGGACACAGAATTGTTACTCAGGGACAGACACAGAATTGTTACTGAGGGCCACAGAACTGTTACTTAGGGCCACAGAAACGTTACTTAGGGCCACAGAATTGTTACTTAGGGACAGACACAGAATTGTTACTGAGGGACACAGATTTGTTACTGAGGGCCACAGAACCGTTACTTAGGGCCACAGAAACGTTACTTAGGGACACAGAATTGTTACTCAGGGACAGACACAGAATTGTTACTTAGGGACACAGAATTGTTACTCAGGGACAGACACAGAATTGTTACTGAGGGATACAGAATTGTTACTGAGGGACACAGAACCGTTACTTAGGGCCACAGAAACGTTACTTAGGGCCACAGAAACGTTACTTAGGGCTACAGAAACGTTACTTAGGGCCACAGAATCGTTACTTAGGGCCACAGAAACTTTACTTAGGGCCACAGAAACGTTACTTAGTGCCACAGAATTGTTACTTAGGGACAGACACAGAATTGTTACTGAGGGACACAGATTTGTTACTGAGGGCCACAGAACCGTTACTTAGGGCCACAGAAATGTTACTTAGGGACACAGAATTGTTACTCAGGGACAGACACAGAATTGTTACTTAGGGACACAGAATTGTTACTCAGGGACAGACACAGAATTGTTACTGAGGGATACAGAATTGTTACTGAGGGACACAGAACCGTTACTTAGGGCCACAGAAACGTTACTTAGGGCCACAGAAATGTTACTTAGGGCCACAGAAACGTTACTTAGGGCCATAGAATCGTTACTTAGGGCCACAGAAACTTTACTTAGGGCCACAGAAACGTTACTTAGTGCCACAGAATTGTTACTTAGGGACAGACACAGAATTGTTACTGAGGGACACAGATTTGTTACTGAGGGCCACAGAACCGTTACTTAGGGCCACAGAAACGTTACTTAGGGACACAGAATTGTTACTGAGGGACAGACACAGAATTGTTACTGAGGGACACAGAATTGTTACTGAGGGACACAGAATTGTTACTCAGGGACACAGAATTGTTACTGAGGGACACAGAATTGTTACTCAGGGACAGACACAGAATTGTTACTGAGGGACAGACACAGAATTGTTACTGAGGGACAGACACAGAATTGTTACTGAGGGACACAGAATTGTTACTCATGGACACAGAATTGTTACTCAGGGACACAGAATTGTTACTCAGGGACAGACACAGAATTGTTACTCAGGGACAGACACAGAATTGTTACTGAGGGACACAGAATTGTTACTGAGGGACACAGAATTGTTACTGAGGGACACAGAATTGTTACTGAGGGACACAGAATTGTTACTGAGGGACACAGAATTGTTACTCAGGGACAGACACAGAATTGTTACTGAGGGACACAGAATTGTTACTGAGGGACACAGAATTGTTACTCAGGGACACAGAATTGTTACTCAGGGACACCGAATTGTTACTCAGGGACACCGAATTGTTACTCAGGGACAGACACAGAATTGTTACTCAGGGACAGACACAGAATTGTTACTGAGGGACACAGAATTGTTACTGAGGGACACAGAATTGTTACTTAGTGCCACAGAATTGTTACTCAGGGACAGACACAGAATTGTTACTGAGGGACACAGAATTGTTACTGAGGGACACAGAATTGTTACTCAGGGACACAGAATTGTTACTCAGGGACACAGAATTGTTACTGAGGGACACAGAATTGTTACTGAGGGACACAGAATTGTTACTCAGGGACACAGAATTGTTACTGAGGGACACAGAATTGTTACTGAGGGACAGACACAGAATTGTTACTCAGGGACAGACACAGAATTGTTACTCAGGGACAGACACAGAATTGTTACTCAGGGACAGACACAGAATTGTTACTGAGGGACAGACACAGAATTGTTACTGAGGGACACAGAATTGTTACTCAGGGACAGACACAGAATTGTTACTCAGGGACAGACACAGAATTTTTACTCAGGGACAGACACAGAATTGTTACTGAGGGACACAGAATTGTTACTGAGGGACACAGAATTGTTACTGAGGGACACAGAATTGTTACTCAAGGACACAGAATTGTTACTGAGGGACACAGAATTGTTACTGAGGGACACAGAATTGTTACTCAGGGACAGACACAGAATTGTTACTCAGGGACAGACACAGAATTGTTACTGAGGGACACAGAATTGTTACTCAGGGACACAGAATTGTTACTGAGGGACACAGAATTGTTACTGAGGGACACAGAATTGTTACTGAGGGACACAGAATTGTTACTCAGGGACACAGAATTGTTACTCAGGGACACAGAATCGTTTAATTAAAGAGTATGTCAGACAACATACATACGAGTGGCAGAGGAGGCAATGTTTTAGGAGCGAGCAGACGTGGCAGCAGAGGAAGGGGTCAAGGCAGCACTAGTCGCAGCCAGAGGCCAGTGCTCCCGGTGTCATCCAGCGGTCGTGTCTCCACCGACAACCCTGCCGTCATCGATTGGTTGGCTCGGTCGTCTTCCTCTTCCCAGGTCACCTCTGACACCTACAGCCAACGGTCGGTGGGTACGTCAGACACAACCGTTAGTTGGCATGGCCCGGGAGCAAGCCCACTGAAATCACGTGTCCTCGACCTGCCCCTGTCCTTTGGTGTTCCCTCACCAAGTGAAGTATCGTATGCTGTGGGCTCAGCCCCACTGTACAGTGAGGAAGAGCTAACAGAGGGCGGTCAGGAACGGGGGGAGACATCCGCCTCTTCAGCAGCCAGGCGAAGAAGTACTGGCGAGGAGAGTGGCTCGGTAGCCGGTCTAGAGACAGGTCTGTCTCCTGACCCACACGCAGCCGAGGGGGCTAGTAGTGAGGCGGAGACCCTAATTGATGATGATGAGGCTGATCGCACTTGGCAGCCTCATCGTCATCAGGCTATTGCTTCCGCATCATCAGGAGAAGAGGGTGGCAGCTTGGCAGCGAGCAAAACAGTCGGTGGGTTGCCCAGGAGGCAGCAGGGTCGCAGCAGTGTCAGTGGAGGCAAACGGCCACGGAGTAGAGCACCAGCTCCACTGCAGCCTACCACCACGGCCAGTAGCGGTGCCGGTGTGCACGGAGGAAGCAGCAGTCAGCCAGTGAGGAGTATCGGGGGCAAAGTTTCCTACTCGGCGGTGTGGCAATTTTTTGTCAAGCCGCCCGAGGAAGTAAACGTAGCCGTATGTCGACTATGTGGCCAGAAAGTCCAGCGTGGCCAGGGGGCCCATGTTGGGACTACAGCGTTGCGGCAGCATATGCAGCGTCGCCATTTGGTGGCCTGGGAAAACCGTGATAAAGATACGGCGGTTCTGCCTGCCCCAGCCCCCGCTCCATCACCCGCTCCGTTACTTGCTCCGTCACCAGACGTCAATCGCCCTCTATCAGCCAGTCAAGGCTCCAACACCTCTGCTGAGGGGAGTTGTCGCTCGTTGGCATCTTCCGCTCGTTCTGATGCTCCTTCTCCTGCTACTCCTCTTCACGGATTCCGTCAGCAGTCTTTCTTGGAATCCGTTTCCAAGAGACAACAGTTTGCGAGCACGCACCCGACGGTGCAAAAGCTGAACGTCCTCCTGTCCAAGTTGCTGGTGCTGCAGTCCCTCCCTTTTCAAGTGGTGGACTCAGCACCTTTCCGAGAAATGATGGCTTGTGCCGCGCCGCGGTGGAGAGTGCCAAGCCGTCATTTCTTCGCCAAAAAGGCAGTGCCAGCCCTGCATTCACATGTAGAAGAGATGGTGGGCCAGTCTTTGAGCATGTCGGTCTCTGCCAAAAGTGCACGGCAGCGCCGAAGTGTGGAGCTGTAACTACGGTCAGGGATAGTACATGTCATTTACGGCCCACTGGGTGAACGTGGTGCCGGCACAGCCGCACCAGCAACTTGGATAGGTCACGCCGCTTTTGCCTCCACGTTTGCACGTCCTTGGTCCGGCAAAGATGTCCGCCTCTACCACCTCTTCTTCCGCCGTGTCCTCAGCCGCCACCCCCGTGCCAAGTCCCATTACCCGACCGGCATATCACATGTGCAGGGCGCAACGGTGTCACGCTGTGCTGCACCTGGTATGCCTTGGCGAACGTAGTCACACAGGGGAGGAACTTCTGAGTGTAATGAACAGAGAAATCGACAGATGGCTGTCTCCGCGCAAACTGAAAATCGGAACCATGTTGACCGACAACGGAAAGAACATGGTGTCTGCTCTGCGTCAAGGAAGGTTGTGCCATGCGCCATGCATGGCTCACGTGTTCAATCTGGTTGTCAAGCGGTTCCTAAAATCCACCATCCCACTGCAAGACATCCTTAAAATGTCACGTAAACTTTGCATGCATTTCAGCCATTCCTACACCGCAAAGCACACCCTCCTTGAGCTGCAGCGGCAGAACGAAATTCCACAGCATCGCCTGATCTGCGACGTTGCAACAAGGTGGAATTCAACCCTACACATGTTAGACCGCCTTTACGAACAGCGAAAGGCCATCACCGATTTCCTGATGTTACAAGCGGATAAAGGTACTCCCCTGTGTAACTTAGATGTCAGCCATTGGCAGCTCATGCGTGACACCTGCCGCTTGCTCAGGCCCTTTGAGGAGGCCACGCTATTCGTGAGTCGGCAGGACTATGGGATGAACGACGTCATTCCTCTGTTGCACGTCCTGGAACAAATGCTGTTAACAATGGCTGGTCAGGGTGCGGTAGACGTGGCGCACAGATCTCAACGCCACATGACCCCTGTGGGGGCAGGACAGGAAGAAGAGGAGGAGGTAGAGGAGGACATTGGTGCTCAGGAATTATTGAGTGAAATGGGTGGTTTTTCCACTCAGCGAACAGGAGTGGAGGAGCAGGAGCATCTGGTAGAGGAGGAGGAGGAGGAGACAGAGGACCCAGACGCACCGTGGCAGTATGCTGTGGAGATGGAGGCAGGGAGTCCCTCGCATTCCTTGGCACAAATGGCCCATAGCATGCTCGGTTGCTTGCGTAGCGACAGCCGAATAATAACCATCAGACAGAGGGATGACTTTTGGCTGTCCACCTTGTTGGACCCTCGCTACCGTTCAAAAATGGTGGCCTTTTTCACACCTGCTGAGAGGGAGGCCAAAATAACGTACTATAAAAACCACCTATGTAGTCAGCTGGTCTCTGCCTTTCTGCGCCAACGTCCATCCTCAGACACTGTGGGCCCTGTGCGCTCGCGTTCCGCTGCCATGGCAGCAGGGGAGGGGTGGGGTGGTAGGAGCAGTGGCAGCTCCACCAGCAGCAGCTGCCTCAGTCTGCAGTCGATGATGAGTAGCTTTCTTCACCAGCGCAGTGAGGAAACTACTAACCAGTCGCAGCAGCAGCAGCATCAGGTGGACCTGGAGCAGGACCTCAAACAACAGACTTAGGCCTACTTGGACAGCACCCTGCCAACCGAGGTAGACAATCCCCTTGACTACTGGGCAACGAAACTTGACCTTTGGCCCCAACTAGCTGAATTTGCCCTTGAAAGGCTGTCATGCCCGGCCAGTAGCGTGGCATCGGAGCGCGTGTTTAGTGCGGCAGGAGGTATTGTAACTCCGCGGAGGACACGACTGTCCACCCAAAGTGTGGAGAGACTCACGTTTGTGAAAATGAATCAGGCGTGGATTAGTCTGGATTTCAAACCACCAGTTCCTGACACAACTGACTAAATTCGCCATGAACCATGCCCCAAACATGTGCCACTTTCAGGTCTCCTCACACTGCTGGTGTGTTCCATTTTTTGTCATAGGGTGCTGGCAGATTACGGGCCTCCCATTGCTGCTGCCAGGCCCGTAATCTGCCATGGGCCCCTGTACCGCCTACTCATGCTGCTGCCAGGTCCAGAGTGTGTCATATGTCCCTGTACGGCCTCCCATTGCTGCTGCCTCCATCGCCACACTCTGCCATGTGCCACTTTCAGGTCTCCTCACACACTGCTGGTGTGTTCCATTTTTTGTCATAGGGTGCTGGCAGATTACGGGCCTCCCATAGCTGCTGCCAGGCCCCTAATCTGCCATGGGCCCCTGTACCGCCTCCTCATGCTGCTGCCAGGTCCACAGTGTCTCATGCCATGTGCCACTTTCAGGTCTCCTCACACTGCTGGTGTGTTCCATTTTTTTGTCATAGGGTGCTGGCAGATTACGGGCCTCCCATAGCTGCTGCCAGGCCCCTAATCTGCCATGGGCCCCTGTACCGCCTCCTCATGCTGCTGCCAGGTCCACAGTGTCTCATGCCATGTGCCACTTTCAGGTCTCCTCACACTGCTGGTGTGTTCCATTTTTTGTCATAGGGTGCTGGCAGATTACGGGCCTCCCATTGCTGCTGCCAGGCCCGTAATCTGCCATGGGCCCCTGTACCGCCTCTTCATGCTGCTGCCAGGTCCAGAGTGTGTCATGGGTTCCTGTACGGTCTCCCATTGCTGCTGCCAGGAGGCAGCAGGGTCGCAGCAGTGTCAGTGGAGGCAAATGGCCACGGAGTAGAGAACCAGCTCCACTGCAGCCTACCACCACGGCCAGTAGTGGTGCCGGTGTGCACGGAGGAAGTAGCAGTCAGCCAGTGAGGAGTAGCGGGGGCAAAGTTTCCTACTCGGCGGTGTGGCAATTTTTCGTGAAGCCGCCCGAGAAAGTAAACGTAGCCGTATGTCGACTATGTGGCCAGAAAGTCAAGCGTGGGCAGGGGGCCCATGTTGGGACTACAGCGTTGCATCAGCATATGCAGCGTCGCCATTCGGTGGCCTGGAAAAACCGTGATAAAGATACGGCGGTTCTGCCTGCCCCAGCCCAGGGTTCCATTTTGTCATAGGGTGCTGGCAGATTACGGGCCTCCCATTGCTGCTGCCAGGCCTTAATCTGCCATGGGCCCCTGTACCGCCTCCTCATGCTGCTGCCAGGTCCACAGTGTCTCATGGGTCCCTGAACCGCCTCCCATTGCTGCTGTCTCCATCTCCACACTCTGCCATGTGCCACTTTCAGGTCTCCTCACACTGCTGGTGTGTTACATTTTTTGTCATAGGGTGCTGGCAGATTACGGGCCTCCCATTGCTGCTGCCAGGCCCGTAATCTGCCATGGGCCCCAGTACCGCCTCCTCATGCTGCTGCCAGGTCCACAGTCTCTCATGGGTCCCTGTACGGCCTCCCATTGCTGCTGTCTCCATCGCCACACTCTGCCATGTGCCACTTTCAGGTCTCCTCACACTGCTGGTGGGTTCCATTTTTTGTCATAGGGTGCTGGCAGATTACTGGCCTCCCATAGCTGCTGCCAGGCCCCTAATCTGCCATGGGCCCCTGTACCGCCTCCTCATGCTGCTGCCAGGTCCAGAGTCTCTCATGGGTCCCTGTACGGCCTCCCATTGCTGCTGTCTCCATCGCCACACTCTGCCATGTGCCACTTTCAGGTCTCCTCACACACTGCTGGTGTGTTCCATTTTTTGTCATAGGGTGCTGGCAGATTACGGGCCTCCCATTGCTGCTGCCAGGCCCGTAATCTGCCATGGGCCCCCGTACCGACTCCTCATGCTGCTGCCAGGCCCGTAATCTGTCATGGGCCCCTGTTGTCGCTTGTTGGCATATTCCGCTCGTTCAGATGCTCCTTCTCCTGCTACTCCTCTTCACGGATTCCGTCAGCAGTCTTTCTTGGAATCCGTTTCCAAGAGACAACAGTTTGCGAGCACGCACCCGACGGTGCAGAAGCTGAACGTCCTCCTGTCCAAGTTGCTGCTGCCAGGCTCGTAATCTGTCATGCTCCCCTGTACCGCCTCCTCATGCTGCTGCCAGGTCCAGAGTGTGTCATGGGCCCCCGTACCGACTCCTCATGCTGCTGCCAGGCCTGTAATCTGTCATGGGCCCCTGTACCGCCTCCTCATGCTGCTGCCAGGTCCAGAGTGTGTCATGGGTCCCTGTACGGCCTCCCATTGCTGCTGCCAGGCCCGTAATCTGCCATGGGCCCCCGTACCAACTCCTCATGCTGCTGCCAGGCCCGTAATCTGTCATGGGCCCCTGTACCGCCTCCTCATGCTGCTGCCAGGTCCAGAGTGTGTCATGGGTCCCTGTACGGCCTCCCATTGCTGCTGTCTCCATCGCCACACTCTGCCATGTGCCACTTTCAGGTCTCCTCACACTGCTGGTGGTTTCCATTTTTGTTATAGGGTGCTGTATGGCCTCCCATTGCTGCTGCCTCCATCGCCACACTGTGGCTCCACACTCTGGTTTTGGCCCCGTGACTGCCCAAATGAGTGAAGTGTGCGGTTATTCTAAGATCGACGGCACTCATCTGCATGTCATACTGACTGTCAGTATTATTTCTCTTCCCCAGCAGACTCCAAGGGCATTTAAATTAAAGGTACAGTGTTCTGCACTAATATAAAGGCTCTCTGAAGCCTAGAAACACCCTTTTATAAGTTAAATTCGCAGCGAATATATTCGACTCGAATTGAAATTTTTTCACGAATTCGCCGAATCAGTCGAATCGAATTTTTGAATAATTCGCTCATCTCTAGTTACCACCTGTGCAGTAAGTCCATCCGTGAAATTTCCTTGCTACTAAATATTCTACGGTCAACTGTTAGTGGTATTATAGCAAAGTGGAAGCAGCTGGAATCAACAGCAACTCAGCCAAGAAGTGGTAGGCCTCGTAAAATGACAGAGCGGCGTCAGTGCATGCTGAAGCGCACAGTGTGCAGAAGTCACCAATTGTCTGCAGAGGCAATAGCTAAAGACCTCCAAACTTCATGTGGCTTTCAGATTAGCACAACAACAATGCGTAGAGAGCTTCATGGAATGGGTTTCCGTGGCTGCGCAGCTGCATCCAAGCCTTACATCACCAAGTGCAATGCAAAGAGCCGGAGGATACAATGGTTTAAAGCACTGATGATCAGTGTGCCCTGATGATCAGTGTGGCCCCAAAAGTGCCACCTGTCAGTGTCAATCAGTGCCAGCAGTCAGTGCTCATCAGTGCCACGTGCCAGTGCCACATCAATGCCACATATCAGTGCATACCAGTGCACATCAATGCCACATATCAGTGCCCATCTGAGCTGCCTTTCAATGTCACCCATCAGTGCCAGTCAGTGCCACCTATCAGTGCTGCCAATCAGTGCCAGTCAGTGTCGCCTATCAGTGCGCATCAGTGCCACCTATCAGTGCCAGTCAGTGCCGCCTATCAGTGCCAGTCAGTGCCGCCCATCAGTGCCAGTCAGTGCCGCCTAACAGTGCCAGTCAGTGCCGCCCATCAGTGCCAGTCAGTGCTGCCTATCAGTGCCGCCTATCAGTGCCATATATCAGTGTCATGTATCAATGCTGCCTTTCAGTGCCCATCAGTGATGCCTGTCAATGCCCATCAGCGCAACCTACCAGTGCCTCCTCATCAGTGCCCATCAGTGCCACCTATCAGTGTCCATCAGTGCAGTCTATCAGTGCCCATCACTGCAGCCTCATTAGCGTGCATCAGTGAAGGAGAAAAATCACTTATTTACAAAAGAAAAAAAAATGTTTTTCAAAATTTTCAGTGGTTTTTGGTTTGTTTAAGAAAAAATAAAAATCCCAGAGGTGATTAAATACTGCCAAAAGAAAGCTCTATCTGTCTCAAAAAAATGATACAAATTTCATATGGGTACAGTGTTGCATCACCGCGCAATTGTCATTGAAAGTGTGACAGCGCTGAAAGCTGGAAATTGGCCTGGGCAGGAAGGGGGTGAAAGTGCCCTGTAGGCTAGTGGTTAAAGAAAGCCTTTGTCAACTTTTTTATACATGAAGGAACTCTTGAAATAACTTTCCAGTCTCAGGGAACCCCTGCTAATAATTACTATATCTACAGGTCACAGTACATTAGGGTAATGGTCACTGGGCACAATGTTCCTTACATTTGTGATCATTGGGAAGATTCCCCCCCTACAGATAGCCAAAAATAGCTTGGTTGTCAGTGGTTACTCATCTGAGAGGCAGGAGTTGCTCATGGCTCAAGTAACCCCTAACAACCACTGGAGTAACTCTAGGATTTTCATAGAACCTTGTTTGAGAAAGGATGTTCTAAGCTGTTAGAAACATACTGAAACCTGATATTAGAGTCTTTGTTGTGCTCTTTAAGGATTTTTGAAGATGGGTTCCTTCACTATACAGGCAGATAGAGAAGTCAGAGATTGCTTGTGTCAAAGCTTTACTGCTTGTTATGAATAGGTAACTAGTTTAATGTCCATAGCCTCAGCACAGGTACATTTTAAACATCCTTAAAGATGTACAGTGCTCAGCATAAATGAGTACACTCCTTTTGAAAAGTAAGATTTTAATCAATATCTCAATGAATACAAGAACAGTCTCCAAAATGTTTGACAAAACTGAGTTTTATGGAACATTTGTTTCGCTCATTACAAGAAAGTACGGTTAATAATATAACTTAGATTACAAAATCTTCAATTTTACTCAAATTAGTTAATGCAAAAGTGAGTACACCCCACAACAAAAACTATTCCATCTAGTATTTTGTATGATCTCTATGATTTGTAAGGAAAGCACCAAGTCTTCTAGGCATGGAATGAACAAGGTGGCGACATATTGCAACATCTGTCTTTTTCCATTCTTCAAGAATGACCTCTTTTAGAGTCTGGATACTGGATGGAGTGATGCTCAACTCTATTCAGTATTCCCCATAGGTGTTCAATTGGGCTCAGATCAGAAGACATACTTGGCCACTGAATCACTTTCACCCTGTTCTTCAGAAATGCAACTCATTGTGTGTTTTGGATCATTGTTATGTGTGAACGACGACCAAGGGCACAGAGTGATGGTAGCATTTTCTCTTTCAATATAGAGCAGTATATCTGTGAATTCATGATACCATCAATGAATTGCAGCTCCCCGACACCACCAGCATTCATGCAGCCCCACAGAAGGACACTGCCAGTATCATGTTTCACTGTAGGCACCATGCATTTTTCTTGGTACCCCTCTCCTTTACATACAGTTTGGAAGCCATCAATTCTAAAAACGGTTATCTTGGTCTCATCACTACAGAGTCCCAGTAGTCTCCTTCTTTTTCAGCATGGGTCTTGGCAAAGTCCAGGTTGGCTTTTTTCTGCATGGGCTTCTTTCGTTGAAGACACCCATGCATGTCATTCCTCTGCAGTGTACACCGCATTGTGTCATGGGAAACAATCACCCCAGTTTGGCTTTCTACTTCTTAAGCTAACTGCAGTGAACTTGCATGGTGCTTTTCTTCAACCCTCTTCATCAGAAGACACTCCTGTCGAGGTGTTAACTTCCATGGAGATCCTGTACCTCTGTGAGATGGTTGCAATACCACCTTTGGTAAATTTTTGTATCACTTTTGCTACAGTATTCTGAATGATAATTAAAGCTTTGCTGATTTTCTTGTAGCCTGCACCTTTTGTAAAGAAATTATTTTCTTTCTCAGGTCTTGTGACATATCTCTTCCATGTGGTGCCATTGCTGACAGCATGAAATGGGAAGGGTTTTTTTTTGGTCATTTGGTAAGTAATACCTTTTATAATCAACTGTCTGCTGAACACCTGTTTAATGAATAATTAGACTCACCTGTAGTTGAATTTTTGTTAATTATGATTTTCCTGTCTAAAAATTTAGCTTTGCTCCTAAGACTTTCATTGGGGTGTATACATTTTTGCAACATGGTCTTGAATGAGTTTGTTAGGAAAAATATTTTTTTTTGTGTGCAAATTAACAAATCTTGTTTGCAATCAATGCCCTGCATTGTGTGAGCATTGTGTAGTATAGTGTCCCATAGAAAATGTTGTTTCTGAAAGGAAAGTAAGGGTTTTCTGACAAATCTGTTGGGGTGTACTCATTTATGCTGAGCATTGTAAGTTTTTAAAGCTGAAGTTTTTTCTTCTTATACTTTGCCTTCCTTGGTTTCTCATTCCTCCCTCATAAACAGTATAAGGGAAAAAAAAATAAAACCTTTCTGTCTACATACCTTTATTTTAGACCCAGTAATATCATCACTGGGTCTCTGTACATTTCTATTCAATGCAGGTGGGTCATGGTTGATTGGGTGCAGAGTGTAGTATATAGCTCCCTGGAAACATCACAGCATGCTGCCTCAGTACTCAAAGTGGTAGTAAACCGCTGGAAAGTAATGTCATAATGTGCTAGTATGCACTGCATGCAGGACTTACCTTAAAACGATGTCCTCCAGAGGTGTGGTGTCCCCACTGCAGAGTCTTCCATCTTGACCCGGTCCTCCTTCCTGGTTCGCGAGTCCTGGCTGCCTGACTAGCCAAGCCACACGTGGGAGTCTCAGGACACACAGCACAGTTCTCTGAAGGCACGGCACGGCCATTCTACTCCTTCAGAGCGCATGCAGACAAAAAAAGCAAAGATCTCCTAAACGGCGCACGTTTAGGAGATATTAATTTTACCTACAGGTAAACTTTATTGTAAGCTTACCTGTAGGTAAAAGATACAAAAGCTGGTTTACTTCCACTTCAAGTGTCCTCAGTCCTAATGCAAGCAGTGGACTGGCTTCAGGGAGGTGTTATATACACTTAGGTCCATTCATATTTGGACACAGGCGCAATTTTAGTTTTTTTCAGGTATTTACCAAAACATATTCACGCTATAGTTATATAATGGATATGGGCTGAAAGTGCACACTCTCAGGTTTAATTTGAGGTTATGTACATCCAAATTGGAGGAAGGGTTTAGGAATTACAGCTCTTAAGAGTAGCCATCCCCCTTTTTTCAAAGGGGCCAAAAGTAACTGGACAATTGAATCAAAAGCTGTTTCATGGCCAGGTGCTAATAAAGGGCTACTCCTTTATTATTTTTATATCAATTAAGCAGGTAAAAGATCTGGAGTTGATTCTAAGTGTGGTATTTGCATTTGTTATCTATTGCTGTGAACCTACATCATGCGTTCAAAGGAGCTGTCCATGCAAGTGAAACAGACCATCGTAAGGCTTCTAAAAAAAAAAAAAACCATCAGAGAGATAGCAGCAACATTAGGAGTGGCCAAATCAACAGTTTAGTACATTTTGAGGAAAGAAGAATGCACTAGTGAGCTCAGCAACATAAAAAGGTACGGACATCCACGTAAGACAACAGTGCTGGATGATCGCAGGATCCTCTCTGTGGTAAAGAAAAACCCATTCACAACATCCAGACAAGTGAAGGACACTCTCCAGGAGGTGGGCGTATCATTGTGAAAGTCTTCAATCAAGAGAAGACTTTATGAGAGCAAATACAGAGGGTTCACCACAAGGTGCAAACCAATCATAAGCATGAAGAATAGAAAAGCCAGGTTAGACTTTGCCAAAAATATCTAAAAAAGCCAGACCATTTCTGGAAAAGCATTCTTTGGACGAATTAAACTAAAATTAATCTATAGCAGAATAATTGGAAGAAAAAGTGGGGAGAAGGCTTTGAACAGCTCATGATCCGAAGCACGCAACGTCATCTGTAAGACATGGTGGAGGCAGCGTGATGGTATGGGCATGCACGGCTTCCAGTAGCACCGGGTCATTGGTGTTTATTGATGTGACAGAAGCAGCCAGATGAATTCTGCAGTGTTTATATATTTATAAATGATATAGGGTCTGAGATTACAAATACCATTTCAGTCTTTGCAGATGACTCCAAGCTGTGCAATGGAATGTCCTCACAGGATGTCTCCAACTTACAAGCCGACCTCAATGCACTGTTTAATTGGGCAACTATGTGGCAAATGAGGTTTAATGTTGATAAATGTAAGGTTAAGCACTTGGCGGCTAAGAATATGCATGCATCATACATACTAGGGGGAGCACAACTGGGGGAATCAATGGTGGAGAAGCATCTAGGAGTTCTGGTAGATAACAAGCTTAATAATGGCATGCAATGCCAAGCTGCGGTTTTAAAGCGAGCAAAATCTTCTCTGGTATTAAAAGAGGTATAGACTCCAGAGAGAGATATATAACTATATCCCTGTATAAATCATTAGTAACACCTCATCTGGAATATGCAGTTCAGTTTTGGGCACCAATTCACAAAAAGAACATTGGGGAACTGGAGAAAGTACAGAGAAGGGCAACTAAACTGATACGAGGCATGGAGGAGATCAGCTATGAGGAAAGATTAGAGGAACTGAATTTATTCTCTCTTGAGAAGAGGAGATTAAGGGGGGATATGATCAACATGTATAAATACATCAGTGGTTCATATAGTGAACTCGGTGTAGAGCTATTCACCCTGAGGTCATCACAGAGGACAAGGGGGCACTCTTTACGTCTGCAGGAAAAGAAATGTAATCTCCAAACACAGAAAGGATTCTTCACAGTGAGAGCTGTGAAAATGTGGAATAGACTCCCTCAAGAGTTGGTTCTGGCCAGCTCAGTGGATTGCATTAAAAAAGGCCTGGATTCTTTCTTAGATACACAGAATATAACTGGTTACTAACATTTATAGATAAAGTTGATACAGGGAATATACAATTCCCTCTCGGGGGTTTAGGAAGGAATTTTTTCCCCTGCAGGAGCAAAATGGATCATGCTTTTCTGGGTTTTTTGCCTTCCAACTGTGGGTGTAGGATTATAACTTTTTTTTAATGGTTGAACTGGATGAACTTTTGTCTTTTTTCAGCCAGACTAACTATGCAACTATACTGTCAGCCCAGATTCAGCCAAGTGCAGCAAAGTTGATTTGGACGGCGCTTCACAACTTGGACAATGATCCAAAACATACTGCAAAAGCAAGCCAGGAGCTTTTGAAGGAAAAGAAGTGGAATATTCTGCAATGACCGAGTCAATCACCTGATCTCAACCCAAATGTGTGTGCATTTCACTTGCTGAAGGCAAAACTAAAGGCAGAAAGACCCACAAATAAATTTCAACTGAAGACAGCTGCAGTTAGAGCCTGACAAAGCATCAGAAAGGAGGAAACCCAGTCTTTGGTAATTTCCATGAGTTCCAGACTTCAGGCAGTCATTGCCAGTAAAGGATTCTAAAAAAACAAAATTTTATTTATGATTATATTCATTTGTCCAATTACATTTGAGCCCCTGAAAATGGAGGGACTGTGTATAAAAATGGTTGCAGTTCCTAAAATTCGTACTTGATATTTATGTTCAACCCCTTGAATTAAAGCTGAAAGTCTACACTTCAAATTCATTTGGATTGTTTCAATTTAATTTATTCTGGTGGCATACAGAGACAAAAAGTATGAAAATTGTGCCTGTGTCCAAATATATATGGACCTAACTGTAAATATCAAAATGCTTTAATAAGAGTGAATGTCAGTCTGGAGGAGTGGGTGTTCCCAGACAGATTGCAATTGCATGCAGTGATGTCCACATTTAATGCTGAGCCTCTATGATTGAAAGAACCGATATCCACTGAATGAAATGGGTATGCCATAGACAGAAAGGCTGAGTAGGAAATGGTTATATATTAGATATATGTCCTCCAGCCAATAAATGAGGTGGGCTCTGTGTGATTACTGCAACTTCTAATGCAATAAGCAATTCCAGTAAAAAAGGAAAAAGGGGAAGCACAATCATACAACCCAATAAAACACTTTATTTAGGATAAAAACAAATGAAACAAATTGAACTCAAGTGTACCCATAAGAAGAGGTTCGCTCTGTACACAACCATTAAAGCCAAAGAGGGGTACTGACTCTGGGGCCAGCAGTACAGTGACAGTGACAGCTCAGTCCTTCTCTACCCACTCCAGAAGGCTGACTGGCTAAGGAAAAAATGGCATACTCCTGTATCTAAACAGGACTCCACACCAGAGCTCATGGATCCATCTGCTGTCAGACTTGAGAAAGGAGGATCCGCTCCTGAAACGTATTGCCTAGGATATATCTTAAACAGATCAGAGGAAGTGGGCGGTCTCGAGTTCTTAGCTACTGCTTGGAAAAATCTTAGCTGGCAATGCACTTAAAGCAATTACAACTGCCACCTAACTTTGCTGAGTCTTTTTCTGTTTTTATGTATGTATGTCTCCGGACTTCTAACACCTGCTTGCAGGCACTTAGACTGGGTTAACTAGCTTCTGAGTTTTATATGAATGTGTCCATCCCATTTTATACTCTCTGCCCTTTTAAAAAGATGTGTTATCCAACAGCCTCCTTCGTGTTTATTAAACTAGCAATCCAGTTTTCTTGCCTGCCTCTTCCCCTGTCTTACTCTCTCCGTACAATATACAGTTACGTATAAACAGCCAAAAAAATAGTCATCCAGTTTAAAATGTGCCTTCACCGGGATTACCTATTATGTACAATATACTGTATGTCTAATGCAGCAGGTTCAATCTCAAGTGCCAGTGTCCTTAATTGGAGTCTTGGCAGGTTGGCTTCCTCCAGATACATGTTTATGGAGATACTTATCACTATGATGAAGTAGCAACTTTTGTGTTTGTTCTGTTTAATATAAATGCTCTGATTGCAGAATTATGGTCTGTGCTTCATATGTCTGCAATGCTTGTAGAAACTAATATGTAGTATTGTCTATATGGAAGACATTAAACACATAATCATTAATTGGTAGACATAAACTAGACTCACAGTCAGGGACGGACTGACCATTTGGAAACTCGGGCACTGCCCGAGGGCCCGGGGTCAGTAGGGGGCCCCATGAGATGCCCCTGGTACCTTTTTCATAGGCTTTTTTGAGTTTGGGCAAGGACACAGGGGCCCCATGATCCCCTATTGCCCGGGGGCCCCATGAGTTGTCAGTCCGCCCCTGCTCACAGTAGTGAGTGCATTTCCATATTTTTTAAATAACAATAGTGAGTTTTGATTGTTTTGTACTTACGGAAAAAAAAAAGTTTAAACTATTGAGATAATTGACAAATGGGGAACGCAGTGCCAGGACATGTCATCCAAAACCCAAGGTGAAAATGCCACCCCCACCTTGTGGGGGAGGGGGGGAAATTTCAAGGGGGGGGGTTGTTTAAGGTGACCACTAGATGCTGGGGTGAGAGGTGCATGGCACAGAGGACATAATGAAATAGTGTGGCAGTCAAAGATGGGTAGGAGGGACGTTCTAGAGGGGGTTGGAGGTCATAAGAGGAAAAGAGGTTTGAGTCAGAGGTTCTGTGATCTGGGAGGTAAGACAGTTGGCAGAGAGGCACAGTGACCAAGGAGGGAAAGTAAGGTGGTATGGTGGAGATTTAAGGTGGTAGGGAGTTGTTGTGACCCAGAGAGGGAGTAGACTAATAAAAGAGGGTAGGAGGGAAGCGTTGTGACCAGAAAACCTCAGCAATGTTGCCATTAGTTCCAGCAGAGGCATATTCTGCCTACCAGACTCCTGAGACAAAGAGCTCTGTTTTGTGATGTGCCCTGCAAATCACTCTTACGAGAGATCCAAATTCGGATCTCACCAATAAAATGCCCATGACATTTAGGAAACTGCCAGGGGATTTTACTCCCCAACAACTATCAAAACTGAACTTCAGGTAGATTCACTTTTTCCTTTAAACCCGAAAAATGAGGAAAACGTTTGCTCACCTTTGACTGTTGATTACCACTCTTACAAGTCAGGTCACTGCCAATTTTAAAGTGGTTCTAAAGTCTGCAGGGTTTTTTTTTCTTATTGCATTATATGCATTAAATTAAAAAACCTTCAGAGTTCAGTTCCCTCCCCCCCAGCCCCCCCTTGTACTTACCTGAGCCCAATCTCGATCCAGCAATGTGTACTAGAGCAGAGGCTCTCTCTCCTCCCTCCTCATTGGCTCAGATACAGCAGGTGGAGCCATTGGCTCCTGCTACTGTCAGTCATAGCCAGTGAGGAGAGATCAGGGGCAGGGCCAAGCCATGCTCTGTGTGTCTTATGGACTTATAGGTAAAATCTAGATTTGTAGTCATGTCTAGGGATTTCATTCTGGCATTGAATTTCTTTTAAAAAAACAATGTACTTCCGGATATGTGACTTTGTCTAACATTCCTGTTCAGTATCCTTCAAGTGTACCTGAAGACCTATAAAGCAAGTATCTCCCTGCTTCTGTTCATTCCTTCTGTGGATCTATGCTTGATTTAACAGCTCTTACTGCTTCTTGATCATTACATCACCAGTCATTGCTACCAGAATTGAAAGACCTGTATCTCTACTAAGATGTCTGTCTCAACACAGAGATATAGAGATTTGATTTACTAAAGTAGCAAGATAATATTCACTTTTAATGGGAATTTCCTCTTAGCTTAGTGAATATTGTAAAAATTTACTTTGTAAAGACTACCCAATGACATGCAAGGGAAATGAAATAAACAGAAATTTTGGTTGCACATGATTGGATGACTAAAGTCAACAGAGCTTCTACCCACTAAGCTAAGTGGAAATTTCTGTGCAAATGTGCTTAACTCTTTTAGTAAATAGTGTGGAACAGGGCAGAGTAAATCAGTAATGGGGGAAAACTCTGCTGCACAGAACCCACAGGGATTGCTGGTGGCTAGTCCTTTGCTTGGCTTTTTGGGTACAACGTCCACACTTCTTTAATGTTCTGTATATCACATCATTGTGTTCAGTAGAGAGCCATCTATTTGGCATTCACTGCAATTGCATCCTTTTGTATTTTTACCAGAGGAGAACAGGTAGTGTCTCATGTTTGTTAAGGTAAAGATTTCCCATCCACCACTGCAGATCCATTTTAACTTCCAGAGCATACCAGTGAAGGCATATATATATATATATATATATATATATATATATATATATATATATACACATATATTGGCAACCCTGCATTTCTGTCAGATAATGCACCACTTCGCCCAGAAAATTGTTGCAATTACAAATGTAATTCTCTTGTTTAATTCTTTTGTTTGTATCGGTATGACACAAAAAAGTGGAAAAACAAAAAGCCAATTCTGACACATTCCACCCAAAACTCCCAAAATGGACTGGACAAAATTTTTTTATTGGCACCTTCTCAAAATTGTAAGAAAAAATTGCATTCCAAATTTGTGATGCTCCTGTAATTTGTAATTAAACTCACCTGTATCAATTAACAGGTGTTGGCAATATAGAAATCACACCGGCAACCAGTTAAAATGGTGAAAAATTGACTAAACCTTTCTGTTGCGTGTTTCTGTTTGCCACGTGGAGCATGGAGAAGAGAAAGAGCAGCAAAGAGTTGTGTGAGGATTTGAGAACAATTGTGGAAAACTTTCACTGAATTACAAACTGTTGTTGACAAGTTTTCATTGTTTAAACTGACCAATATGCATTGCAATTTAATTGTATAACTCTGCCGTTTCTGGGTCTACTTGACTGAACACCAATTGAAAAGGTTGCTTAGGTAGGTTCTTGCACTACCTAGTTTTGGTAACTCTAAAAGTTAGTGTGCGTATCCTTTAACAACAGCAAAGAAAAATCAGGTCTTTTGCCCTGCCAGACAGTGCTGTGCTCAGTGACAGAACTTTGTATATGTCAAGACTAATTACTTTGACAGGCAAAACAGCTCCCATATATGCATGTCATCTTTCTATTTCGTTGTATGCTTGGAGTGTTACTAAACCCACAACAGTAAAATCAGTCTGTATATGCAGTAAAGCATGCTTGTTATACTCACGGTGGAACCTAAGGGGTTAATAATCTGCATTGTGTAAAAATGCTGTTTGATCCTGACTCCTTCGATCCCCCCCTTCTTCCAGTGTTCCCCTCTTATCTCCTAATAAGACATATTGTGTGGAGACACTCTGCACATGCTCAGTTTGGCGTGTATTGCTAGAGATGTTTTTTTTTTCTTGGGAGAGTACATATGGTCAGCACAGGGCCAATCAGCACTGTCCAGACAGAGGTCGGGGGTTCTGCATCCTCCTAGACCAGAAAGAAAACTCCTACAAGCTTTAACCAGTGCTCTGCAGAACACTGATAGAAGTCACAAGACTGCTCTAACTGCTGGTGAGAAAAAGTATTTAGCAGTTTAGAATTACTAAAATAATTGCATTTCCATGTAGTGTGTACTGTGGAAGACCAGATAGACTGAATGCAGGGTCCTGGGTTTAGTAAGACTTTAAGTGTATTTTTTTATAAAGCAGTATATAATATGTTGGTGTTATATTAATACAGGAATTAATTAATTATCATTGTTCTGTGATCATCTCATTCCTTTTCCCAAAAATCTACACAGACTTTAAAGTGACCCTGTTAGGGTGTGGAAAATGTTCTAGCAGCAATACCCAGTAAATTTGTGAAGAGATCTGGGTGAAGGTACTGCTCAATACTCCAGGTGTGCTAGATACCATGTCCTCCACTTACCACTATGGTTCCTTCCACCCATCCCTACATCACTTTCTTGTCCACAGGAACCACTGTGACCAGTGGGGGACATGCTATCCAACACACCTGGAGGTTACAGATAGTAACAGCACCCATGACTCTTCAATATAGTGTAGTATTTGCTCATAACCTACCAGAGAGTTAAAGTGTAAGTGTAACCAAAACTTTTTAGTTTTGAATATAGTAGAGAAGGTAAAACCCATGTCAGGTTATATATTTAGTGTCTGTGTACCATTTCCTATCCCAGAGACACAACACGAAATGAAAAGAAATCTCCCACAGTGAGGGGGATTCCCTTCATAGACAGTTGCTCCTGGACCTGAATTTCCCCTTACCTTATGCTCTAGCGATAATTCTAAAATTTGGATTTGTCCTCATTTTCAATGGTCAGCAGTAGAGATGAGCGAATTATTCAAAAATTCGGTTCGGCTGATTCGCCGAATTCGCGGAATAAATTCGCTTCGAGCCGAATATATTTGCTGTGAATTTAACTTATAAAAAGGGTGTTTCTAGGCTTCAGAGAGCCTTTATATTAGTGCAGAACACTGTACCTTTAATTTAAATGCCCTTGGAGTCTGCTGGGGAAGAGAAATAATACTGTCAGTCAGTATGACATGCAGATGAGTGCCGTCGATCTTAGAATCACCGCACACTTCACTCATTTGGGCACTCACGGGGCCAAAACCAGAGTGTGGAGCCACAGTGTGGCGGTGGAGGCAGCAGCAATGGGAGGCCATACAGCACCCTATGACAAAATGGAACCCACCAGCAGTGTGAGGAGACCTGAAAGTGGCACATGGCAGAGTGTGGCGATGGAGACAGCAGCAATGGGAGGCCGTACAGGGACCCATGACACACTCTGGACCTGGCAGCAGCATGAGGAGGCGGTACAGGGGCCCATGACAGATTACGGGCCTGGCAGCAGCATGAGGAGTTGGTACGGGGGCCCATGGCAGATTACGGGCCTGGCAGCAGCATGAGGAGGCGGTACAGGGGCCCATGGCAGAGTGGCGGAGCGTAAGCAGCTAAAATTGAAGGCCATACAGAGGCCTATGTTAAAAAGTCTCCCCAGCAGCAGCGTGGGGAGACGACTATCAAGAGTCCAATGGCAGAGTGGCGGAGCAGAAGCAGCTTCAATTGAAGGCCATACACAGGCCTAGGTTTAAAAGTCCCTCACAGTTAATTCCAATAACGAACTCTACTCCTCCGTGCAATCTACTTACGAGACCCTGGGCAGGTCTGGGTCCAATTTGTGGTAGAGACTGGTTTTGTTCAGCCATGCTTGAGCGAGTAATAACAGGTCTGTGCTGCCCTTTGGTGTCTGGCTTAATGCGCACAACACTGAACGTCCCAGCGTTTGTCAACGATTTGCCGTTAAGTGATGCAAACCCGCTGAACCACGTTCATGAGGAGCCGGTACAGGGGGCCATGAATCAGTATGGACCTGGCAGCAGCGTGAGCAGATGACAGAGGCACATGGCGCAGGGTGGCGGTGTAGGCAGCATTATTCTGAAGCCATACACAGGCCTAGGTTAAAAAGCGGAAGCCGTCAGCAGCGTGAGCAGACGACAGAGACACATGGCGCAGGGTGGCGGTGGATGCAGCAGTATTCGGAAGTCAAACACAGGCCTCGGTTAAAAAGCGGAAGCCGTCAGCAGCGTGAGCAGACGACAGAGGCACATGGCGCAGGGTGGCGGTGGAGGCAGCAGCAATGGAAGGCCATACAGCACCCTATCACAAAATGGAACCCACCAACAGTGTAAGGAGACCTGAAAGTGGCACATGGCAGAGTCTGGCGATGAAGTCAGCAGCAATGGGAGGCCGTACAGGGACCCATGACACACTCTGGACCTGGCAGCAGCAAGAGGAGGCGGTACAGGGGCCCATGGCAGAGTGGCGAAGCGTAAGCAGCTTAAATTGAAGGCCATACAGAGGCCTATGTTAAAAAGTCCCCCCAGCAGCAGTGTGGGGAGACGACTATCAAGAGTCCAATGGCAGAGTGGCGGAGCAGAAGCAGCTTCAATTGAAGGCCATACACAGGCCTAGGTTAAAAAGTCCCCCAAGCAGCAGCGTGGGGAGACGACTATCAAGAGTCCAATGGCAGAGTGGCGGAGCGGAAGCAGCTTCAATTGAAGGCCATACACAGGCCTAGGTTAAAAAGTCCCCCCAGCAGCAGTGTGGGGAGACGACTATCAAGAGTCCAATGGCTGAGTGGCGATCCGGGAAGTCAGCGTTGTGATTGCAGATGCAATGCAGAGATTCTATGAGGTGATGCCGTGGGTGCGAAGAAGATCATATACCGTCGTACTTCCATCCATAAGACGGAACAACCTGCGAACCGGGAGCTTTATTGCCCTG
This sequence comes from Staurois parvus, assembly GCF_062004578.1. Taxonomy (NCBI): domain Eukaryota; kingdom Metazoa; phylum Chordata; class Amphibia; order Anura; family Ranidae; genus Staurois; species Staurois parvus. Next base: position 4,254,606 of record NW_028318358.1, read on the forward strand.
ACCCGCTGAGCAGCTTCTGGGATACCCAAGAGGCCCATGGCAGAGTGGCGGAGCGTAAGCAGCTTCAATTAAAGGCCATACAGAGGCCTATGTTAAAAAGTCCCCCCAGCAGCAGCGTGGGGAGACGACTATCAAGAGTCCAATGGCAGAGTGGCGGAGCGGAAGCAGCTTCAATTGAAGGCCATACACAGGCCTAGGTTAAAAAGTCCCCCCAGCAGCAGTGTGGGGAGACGACTATCAAGAGTCCAATGGCTGAGTGGCGATCCGGGAAGTCAGCGTTGTGATTGCAGATGCAATGCAGAAATTTTATGAGGTAATGCCGTGGGTGCGAAGAAGATCATATACCGTCGTACTTCCATCCATAAGACGGAACAACCTGCGAACCGGGAGCTTTATTGCCCTGACCCGCTGAGCAGCTTCTGGGATACCCAAGAGTTTGGCTTCTGTGGGGAATATGGTTGAAAACTGCATGTTGACGGAAGGGCACCAGTGTCAGTGCTCCGGAGGGAATATAGCTTCAAAGCTGACACTTAAAGGTATATCGACGGTCAGAGACCACAGGAAGTGGAGCTTGCGTCTTAAATCGACTGAATGTGGCAGACGTGAAACGTCTACGGGCCGTATATGAAACGGGTTGTTCCTCTTTCTGGAATAAGTGTTGGAAATGGCCACTCTTTTTGGTGTGGCGTTTTGTCTATTTAATTCCGATAACGGACTCTACTCCTCCGTGCAATCTAGTTACGAGACCCTGGGCAGGTCTGGGTCCAATTTGTGGTAGAGACTGGTTTTGTTCAGCCATGCTTGAGCGAGTAATAACAGGTCTGTGCTGCCCTTTGGTGTCTGGCTTAATGCGCACAACACTGAACGTCCCAGCATTTGTCAACGATTTGCCGTTAAGTGATGCAAACCCGCTGAACCACGTTCATGAGGAGCCGGTACAGGGGGCCATGAATCAGTATGGACCTGGCAGCAGTGTGAGGAGACCCGAAAGTGGCACATGGTGCAGGGTGGCGGTGGAGGCAGCAGTATTCGGAAGACATACACAGGACTAGTTTAAAAAGCGGAAGCCGTTAGCAGCGTGAGCAGACGACAGAGGCGCAGGGTGGCGGTGGAGGCAGCAGTATTCGGAAGCCATACACAGGCCTAGGTTAAAAAGCGGAAGCCGTCAGCAGCGTGAGCAGATGACAGAGGCACATGGCGCAGGGTGGCGGTGGAGGCAGCAGTATTCGGAAGCCATACACAGGCCTAGGTTTAAAACTGGAACCCAGCAGCGTGAGCAGACGACAAAGACGCACATGGCAGAGGATGGATCTGGCAGCAGTATGAGAAGGCGGTACAGGGGCCCGTGGCACAGTGTGGTGATGGGGGCTACAGCAACTGGATGCCAGAAAGTGGCCGATAGGGCTATATACTGCATGGAATTATAAAGTTGTAAAGACAGCGGCCTATAAGGCTATACACAGCATGAATATCATGACTTATTCTGAGAGTGGTTTGGAAGGCTATGTAAAAAAAGTAATTCATGAGCTGTCCGGACAGCGGACAATAAGTACATATATACAAATCAATTCATCAGCTGTCCAGCCAGCGGCCTCAAAGGCGACACATATAGAAAGCAATTCATGAGCTGTTCAGACAGCGGCCTCTAAGGCGACAGATATACAAAGCAATTCCCGAGGTGTTCAGGGAGCGGCCTGAACGGCTAGGTTATTACTAAATATATTTTTGTGGCCAAACATCGGCCTATAAATAGATGTCTACCCAGTGACAAAAAATTATGTCGCCAGACAGCGGCCCCTAAGGCGACAGATATACAAAGCAATTCCCGAGGTGTTCAGTGAGCGGCTTGAACGGCTAGGTTATTACTAAATATATCTTTCTGGCCAAACATCGGCCTATAAATAGATGTCTACACAGTGACAAAAAAGTAGGTCACCTTACAGCGGCGTATCCTACAAATTGACATTATAAGAAATGGTTTAGACCAAAAAAAAAAAAAAAAAAACTTTGATGCGATGCTATACCTTAGTAGATTGTGGAAAGTCAACAAGTCAAGCGTAACTGTGTACATTACAGAAAATCTTAACAAGACAACCAAACATGTGGCCAAACCGTGACCGATACAACAAGTTAACAATGTAAGAAACAGGAGGGGGCCAAACCGTGGCCAATAAATAAACAGTTCACCTCATTGATGAGATGGACAACACGTGTCAAATAAATATTTAAAAAAATTGCTATTCCATCGGTCTGGAACTGGTCGACTATAAATAATTAAAAAGTTTAAATTCATGTGACAGTCGTCCAGCGACGTATAAATAATTTAAAAACACCAATTCATGAGGGGCCCGACCAGCAGAGTATAAGTCATTAAAAAGGTTCAATTCATGTGACGGTCGTCCAGCGAAGTATAAATAATTTAAAAACCCCAATTCATGAGGGGCCCGACCTGCAGAGTATAAGTCATTAAAAATGTGCAAAACATGAGTCGGCCGACCAGCAGCCTCTCAATAAAATATATATACAAATGTACGGATCAGGTGGAGGTCTTCCATTTGTCCCTAATAACATGTTTGGGGCATGATTCATGGCGGATTTAGTCAGTTGTGTCAGGAACTGGTGGTTTGAAATCCAGACTAATCCACGCCTGATTCATTTTCACAAACGTGAGTCTCTCCACACTTTGGGTGGACAGTCGTGTCCTCCGCGGAGTTACAATACCTCCTGCCGCACTAAACACGCGTTCCGATGCCACGCTACTGGCCGGGCATGACAGCCTTTCAAGGGCAAATTCAGCTAGTTGGGGCCAAAGGTCAAGTTTCGTTGCCCAGTAGTCAAGGGGATTGTCTACCTCGGTTGGCAGGGTGCTGTCCAAGTAGGCCCAAGCCTGTTGTTTGAGGTCCTGCTCCAGGTCCACCTGATGCTGCTGCTGCTGCTGCGGCTGGTTAGTAGTTTCCTCACTGCGCTGGTGAAGAAAGCTACTCATCATCGACTGCAGACTGAGGCAGCCGCTGCTGGTGGAACTGCCACTGCTCCTACCACCCCACCCCTCCCCTGCTGCCATGGCAGCGGAACGCGAGCGCACAGGGCCCACAGTGTCTGAGGATGGACGTTGGCGCAGAAAGGCAGAGACCAACTGACTACATAGGTGGTTTTTATAGTACTTTATTTTGGCCTCCCTCTCAGCAGGTGTGAAAAAGGCCACCATTTTTGAACGGTAGCGAGGGTCCAACAAGGTGGACAGCCAAAAGTCATCCCTCTGTCTGATGGTTATTATTCGGCTGTCGCTACGCAAGCAACCGAGCATGCTATGGGCCATTTGTGCCAAGGAATGCGAGGGACTCCCTGCCTCCATCTCCACAGCATACTGCCACGGTGCGTCTGGGTCCTCTGTCTCCTCCTCCTCCTCTACCAGATGCTCCTGCTCCTTCACTCCTGTCCGCTGAGTGGAAAAACCACCCATTTCACTCAATAATTCCTGAGCACCAATGTTCTCCTCTACCTCCTCCTCTTCTTCCTGTCCTGCCCCCACAGGGGTCATGTGGCGTTGAGATCTGTGCGCCACGTCTACCGCACCCTGACCAGCCATTGTTAACAGCATTTGTTCCAGGACGTGCAACAGAGGAATGACGTCGTTCATCCCATAGTCCTGCCGACTCACGAATAGCGTGGCCTCCTCAAAGGGCCTGAGCAAGCGGCAGGTGTCACGCATGAGCTGCCAATGGCTGACATCTAAGTTACACAGGGGAGTACCTTTATCCGCTTGTAACATCAGGAAATCGGTGATGGCCTTTCGCTGTTCGTAAAGGCGGTCTAACATATGTAGGGTTGAATTCCACCTTGTTGCAACGTCGCAGATCAGGCGATGCTGTGGAATTCCGTTCTGCCGCTGCAGCTCAAGGAGGGTGTGCTTTGTGGTGTAGGAATGGCTGAAATGCATGCAAAGTTTACGTGACATTTTAAGGATGTCTTGCAGTGGGATGGTGGATTTTAGGAACCGCTTGACAACCAGATTGAACACGTGAGCCATGCATAGCGCATGGCACAACCTTCCTTGACGCAGAGCAGACACCATGTTCTTTCCGTTGTCGGTCAACATGGTTCCGATTTTCAGTTTGCGCGGAGACAGCCATCTGTCGATTTCTCTGTTCATTACACTCAGAAGTTCCTCCCCTGTGTGACTACGTTCGCCAAGGCATACCAGGTGCAGCACAGCGTGACACCGTTGCGCCCTGCACATGTGATATGCCGGTCGGGTAATGGGACTTGGCACGGGGGTGGTGGCTGAGGACACGGTGGAAGAAAAGGTGGTAGAGGCGGACATCTTTGCTGGACCAAGGACGTGCAAACGTGGAGGCAAAAGCGTCGTGACCTGTCCAAGTTAGTGGTGCAGCTGTGCCGGCACCACGTTCACCCAGTGGGCCGTAAATGACATGTACTGTCCCTGACCGTAGTTACAGCTCCACACGTCGGCGCTGCCGTGCACTTTGGCAGAGACCGACATGCTCAAAGACTGGCCCACCATCTCTTCCACATGTGAATGCAGGGCTGGCACTGCCTTTTTGGCGAAGAAATGCCGGCTTGGCACTCTCCACCGCGGCTCGGCACAAGCCATCATTTCTCGGAAAGGTGCTGAGTCCACCACTTGGAAAGGGAGGGACTGCAGCACCAGCAACTTGGACAGGAGGACGTTCAGCTTCTGCACCGTCGGGTGCGTGCTCGCAAACTGTTGTCTCTTGGAAACGGATTGCAAGAAAGACTGCTGACGGAATCCGTGAAGAGGAGTAGCAGGAGAAGGAGCATCTGAACTAGCGGAAGATGCCAACAAGCGACAACTCCCCTCAGCAGAGGTGTTGGAGCCTTGACTGGCTGATAGAGGGTGATTGACGTCGGGTGACGGAGCAAGTAACGGAGAGGGTGATGGAGCGGGGGCTGGGGCAGGCAGAACCGCCGTATCTTTATCACGGTTTTCCCAGGCCACCGAATGGCGACGCTGCATATGCTGACACAACGCTGTAGTCCCAACATTGGCCCCCTGGCCACGCTTGACTTTCTGGCCACATAGTCGACATACGGCTACGTTTACTTCCTCGGGCAGCTTGACGAAAAATTGCCACACCGCCGAGTAGGAAACTTTGCCCCCGCTACTCCTCACTGGCTGACTGCTACTTCCTCCGTGCACACCGGCACCACTACTGGCCGTGGTGGTAGGCTGCAGTGGAGCTGGTGCTCTACTCCGTGGCCGTTTGGCTCCACTGACACTGCTGCGACCCTGCTGCCTCCTGGGCAACCCACCGACTGTTTTGCTCGCTGCCAAGCTGCCACCCTCTTCTCCTGATGATGCGGAAGCAATAGCCTGATGACGACGAGGCTGCCAAGTGCGATCAGCCTCATCATCATCATCAATTAGGGTCTCCGCGTCACTACTAGCCCCCTCGGCTGCGTGTGGGTCAGGAGACAGACCTGTCTCTAGACCGGCTACCGAGCCACTCTCCTCGCCAGTACTTCTTCGCCTGGCTGCTGAAGAGGCGGATGTCTCCCCCCGTTCCTGACCGCCCTCTGTTAGCTCTTCCTCACTGTACAGTGGGGCTGAGCCCACAGCATGCGATACTTCGCTTGGTGAGGGAACACCAAAGGACAGGGGCAGGTCGAGGACACGTGATTTCAGTGGGCTTGCTCCCGGGCCATGCCAACTAACGGTTGTGTCTGACGTACCCATCGACCGTTGGCTGTAGGTGTCAGAGGTGACCTGGGAAGAGGAAGACGACCGAGTCAACCAATCGATGATGGCAGGGTTGTCGGTGGAGACACGACCGCTGGATGACACCGGGAGCACTGGCCTCTGGCTGCGACTAGTGCTGCCTCGACCCCTTCCTCTGCTGCCACGTCTGCTCGCTCCTGAAACATTGCCTCCTCTGCCACTCCTCTGCGTGTTGTCTGACATACTCTTTAATTCAATAAGCACCCCAAGAATAAAACCGGATTTAACTCTTTGAACGTACAATAGTGGTTGTGAAGCAGAAAGTCAGTTTATTTAGCACAATCGGTCAATTGCAGCTTGCCGTTGGCTGTAAACTGTACGTTTATGTCACTGGAATGCACTAATCACCCAAAAAATATTACCGCCACCCGGCGTGTATATGAATTTAACTCTTTGAACGTACAATAGTGGTTGTGAAGCAGAAAGTCAGTTTATTGTACACAATCGGTCAATTGCAGCTTGCCGTTGGCTGGAAACTGTACGTTTAGGTCACTGGAATGCACTAATCACCCAAAAAATATTACCGCCAGCCGGCGTGTAAATTGATTTAACTCTTTGAACGTACAATAGTGGTTGTGAAGCAGAAAGTCAGTTTATTTAGCACAATCGGTCAATTGCAGCTTGCCGTTGGCTGGAAACTGTACGTTTATGTCACTGGAATGCACTAATCACCCAAAAAATATTACCGCCACCCGGCGTGTAAATGAATCTAACTCTTTGAACGTACAATAGTGGTTGTGAAGCAGAAAGTCAGTTTATTTAGCACAATCGGTCAATTGCAGCTTGCCGTTGGCTGGAAACTGTACGTTTGTGTCACTGGAATGCACTAATCACCCAAAAAATATTACCGCCAGCCGGCGTGTAAATGGATTTAACTCTTTGAACGTACAATAGTGGTTGTGAAGCAGAAAGTCAGTTTATTTAGCACAATCGGTCAATTGCAGCTTGCCGTTGGCTGGAAACTGTACGTTTATGTCACTGGAATGCACTAATCACCCAAAAAATATTACCGCCACCCGGCGTGTAAATGAATCTAACTCTTTGAACGTACAATAGTGGTTGTGAAGCAGAAAGTCAGTTTATTTAGCACAATCGGTCAATTGCAGCTTGCCGTTGGCTGGAAACTGTACGTTTATGTCACTGGAATGCACTAATCACCCAAAAAATATTACCGCCACCCGGCGTGTATATGGATTTAACTCTTTGAACGTACAATAGTGGTTGTGAAGCAGAAAGTCAGTTTATTTAGCACAATCGGTCAATTGCAGCTTGCCGTTGGCTGGAAACTGTACGTTTCTGTCACTGGAATGCACTAATCACCCAAAAAATATTACCGCCACCCGGCGTGTAAATGGATCTAACTCTTTGAACGTACAATAGTGGTTGTGAAGCAGAAAGTCAGTTTATTTAGCACAATCGGTCAATTGCAGCTTGCCGTTGGCTGGAAACTGTACGTTTCTGTCACTGGAATGCACTAATCACCCAAAAAATATTACCGCCACCCGGCGTGTAAATGGATCTAACTCTTTGAACGTACAATAGTGGTTGTGAAGCAGAAAGTCAGTTTATTTAGCACAATCGGTCAATTGCAGCTTGCCGTTGGCTGGAAACTGTACGTTTATGTCACTGGAATGCACTAATCACCCAAAAAATATTACCGCCACCCGGCGTGTATATGGATTTAACTCTTTGAACGTACAATAGTGGTTGTGAAGCAGAAAGTCAGTTTATTTAGCACAATCGGTCAATTGCAGCTTGCCGTTGGCTGGAAACTGTACGTTTATGTCACTGGAATGCACTAATCACCCAAAAAATATTACCGCCACCCGGCGTGTAAATGGATCTAACTCTTTGAACGTACAATAGTGGTTGTGAAGCAGATAGTCCGTTTATTGTACACAATCGGTCAATTGCAGCTTGCCGTTGGCTGGAAACTGTACGTTTCTGTCACTGGAATGCACTAATCACCCAAAAAATATTACCGCCAGCCGGCGTGTAAATGGATTTAACTCTTTGAACGTACAATAGTGGTTGTGAAGCAGAAAGTCAGTTTATTTAGCACAATCGGTCAATTGCAGCTTGCCGTTGGCTGTAAACTGTACGTTTATGTCACTGGAATGCACTAATCACCCAAAAAATATTACCGCCAGCCGGCGTGTAAATTGATTTAACTCTTTGAACGTACAATAGTGGTTGTGAAGCAGAAAGTCAGTTTATTTAGCACAATCGGTCAATTGCAGCTTGCCGTTGGCTAGAAACTGTACGTTTGTGTCACTGGAATGCACTAATCACCCAAAAAATATTACCGCCAGCCGGCGTGTAAATGGATTTAACTCTTTGAACGTACAATAGTGGTTGTGAAGCAGAAAGTCAGTTTATTTAGCACAATCGGTCAATTGCAGCTTGCCGTTGGCTGGAAACTGTACGTTTATGTCACTGGAATGCACTAATCACCCAAAAAATATTACCGCCACCCGGTGTGTAAATGGATCTAACTCTTTGAACGTACAATAGTGGTTGTGAAGCAGAAAGTCAGTTTATTTAGCACAATCGGTCAATTGCAGCTTGCCGTTGGCTGGAAACTGTACGTTTATGTCACTGGAATGCACTAATCACCCAAAAAATATTACCGCCACCCGGCGTGTATATGGATTTAACTCTTTGAACGTACAATAGTGGTTGTGAAGCAGAAAGTCAGTTTATTTAGCACAATCGGTCAATTGCAGCTTGCCGTTGGCTGGAAACTGTACGTTTCTGTCACTGGAATGCACTAATCACCCAAAAAATATTACCGCCACCCGGCGTGTAAATGGATTTAACTCTTTGAACGTACAATAGTGGTTGTGAAGCAGAAAGTCAGTTTATTTAGCACAATCGGTCAATTGCAGCTTGCCGTTGGCTGGAAACTGTACGTTTATGTCACTGGAATGCACTAATCACCCAAAAAATATTACCGCCACCCGGCGTGTATATGGATTTAACTCTTTGAACGTACAATAGTGGTTGTGAAGCAGAAAGTCAGTTTATTTAGCACAATCGGTCAATTGCAGCTTGCCGTTGGCTGGAAACTGTACGTTTATGTCACTGGAATGCACTAATCACCCAAAAAATATTACCGCCACCCGGCGTGTAAATGGATCTAACTCTTTGAACGTACAATAGTGGTTGTGAAGCAGAAAGTCCGTTTATTGTACACAATCGGTCAATTGCAGCTTGCCGTTGGCTGGAAACTGTACGTTTATGTCACTGGAATGCACTAATCACCCAAAAAATATTACCGCCAGCCGGCGTGTAAATGGATTTAACTCTTTGAACGTACAATAGTGGTTGTGAAGCAGAAAGTCAGTTTATTTAGCACAATCGGTCAATTGCAGCTTGCCGTTGGCTGTAAACTGTACGTTTATGTCACTGGAATGCACTAATCACCCAAAAAATATTACCGCCAGCCGGCGTGTAAATTGATTTAACTCTTTGAACGTACAATAGTGGTTGTGAAGCAGAAAGTCAGTTTATTTAGCACAATCGGTCAATTGCAGCTTGCCGTTGGCTAGAAACTGTACGTTTGTGTCACTGGAATGCACTAATCACCCAAAAAATATTACCGCCAGCCGGCGTGTAAATGGATTTAACTCTTTGAACGTACAATAGTGGTTGTGAAGCAGAAAGTCAGTTTATTTAGCACAATCGGTCAATTGCAGCTTGCTGTTGGCTGGAAACTGTACGTTTATGTCACTGGAATGCACTAATCACCCAAAAAATATTACCGCCACCCGGTGTGTAAATGGATCTAACTCTTTGAACGTACAATAGTGGTTGTGAAGCAGAAAGTCAGTTTATTTAGCACAATCGGTCAATTGCAGCTTGCCGTTGGCTGGAAACTGTACGTTTATGTCACTGGAATGCACTAATCACCCAAAAAATATTACCGCCACCCGGCGTGTATATGGATTTAACTCTTTGAACGTACAATAGTGGTTGTGAAGCAGAAAGTCAGTTTATTTAGCACAATCGGTCAATTGCAGCTTGCCGTTGGCTGGAAACTGTACGTTTATGTCACTGGAATGCACTAATCACCCAAAAAATATTACCGCCACCCGGCGTGTAAATGGATCTAACTCTTTGAACGTACAATAGTGGTTGTGAAGCAGAAAGTCAGTTTATTGTACACAATCGGTCAATTGCAGCTTGCCGTTGGCTGGAAACTGTACGTTTCTGTCACTGGAATGCACTAATCGCCCAAAAAATATTACCGCCAGCCGGCGTGTAAATGGATTTAACTCTTTGAACGTACAATAGTGGTTGTGAAGCAGAAAGTCAGTTTATTTAGCACAATCGGTCAATTGCAGCTTGTCGTTGGCTGGAAACTGTACGTTTCTGTCACTGGAATGCACTAATCACCCAAAAAATATTACCGCCACCCGGCGTGTAAATGGATCTAACTCTTTGAATGTACAATAGTGGTTGTGAAGCAGAAAGTCAGTTTATTTAGCACAATCGGTCAATTGCAGCTTGCCGTTGGCTGGAAACTGTATGTTTATGTCACTGGAATGCACTAATCACCCAAAAAATATTACCGCCACCCGGCGTGTAAATGGATCTAACTCTTTGAACGTACAATAGTGGTTGTGAAGCAGAAAGTCAGTTTATTGTACACAATCGGTCAATTGCAGCTTGCCGTTGGCTGGAAACTGTACGTTTCTGTCACTGGAATGCACTAATCACCCAAAAAATATTACCGCCAGCCGGCGTGTAAATGGATTTAACTCTTTGAACGTACAATAGTGGTTGTGAAGCAGAAAGTCAGTTTATTTAGCACAATCGGTCAATTGCAGCTTGCCGTTGGCTGGAAACTGTACGTTTATGTCACTGGAATGCACTAATCACCCAAAAAATATTACCGCCACCCGGCGTGTAAATGGATCTAACTCTTTGAACGTACAATAGTGGTTGTGAAGCAGAAAGTCAGTTTATTGTACACAATCGGTCAATTGCAGCTTGCCGTTGGCTGGAAACTGTACGTTTGTGTCACTGGAATGCACTAATCACCCAAAAAATATTACCGCCAGCCGGCGTGTAAATGGATTTAACTCTTTGAACATACAATAGTGGTTGCGAAGCAGAAAGTCAGTTTATTTAGCACAATCGGTCAATTGCAGCTTGCCGTTGGCTGGAAACTGTAAGTTTATGTCACTGGAATGCACTAATCACCCAAAAAATATTACCGCCAGCCGGCGTGTAAATGGATCTAACTCTTTGAACGTACAATAGTGGTTGTGAAGCAGAAAGTCAGTTTATTTAGCACAATCGGTCAATTGCAGCTTGCCGTTGGCTGGAAACTGTACGTTTATGTCACTGGAATGCACTAATCACCCAAAAAATATTACCGCCACCCGGCGTGTATATGGATTTAACTCTTTGAACGTACAATAGTGGTTGTGAAGCAGAAAGTCAGTTTATTTAGCACAATCGGTCAATTGCAGCTTGCCGTTGGCTGGAAACTGTACGTTTATGTCACTGGAATGCACTAATCACCCAAAAAATATTACCGCCACCCGGCGTGTAAATGGATCTAACTCTTTGAACGTACAATAGTGGTTGTGAAGCAGAAAGTCAGTTTATTGTACACAATCGGTCAATTGCAGCTTGCCGTTGGCTGGAAACTGTACGTTTCTGTCACTGGAATGCACTAATCACCCAAAAAATATTACCGCCAGCCGGCGTGTAAATGGATTTAACTCTTTGAACGTACAATAGTGGTTGTGAAGCAGAAAGTCAGTTTATTTAGCACAATCGGTCAATTGCAGCTTGCCGTTGGCTGGAAACTGTACGTTTATGTCACTGGAATGCACTAATCACCCAAAAAATATTACCGCCACCCGGCGTGTAAATGGATCTAACTCTTTGAATGTACAATAGTGGTTGTGAAGCAGAAAGTCAGTTTATTTAGCACAATCGGTCAATTGCAGCTTGCCGTTGGCTGGAAACTGTACGTTTATGTCACTGGAATGCACTAATCACCCAAAAAATATTACCGCCACCCGGCGTGTAAATGGATCTAATTCTTTGAACGTACAATAGTGGTTGTGAAGCAGAAAGTCAGTTTATTTAGCACAATCGGTCAATTGCAGCTTGCCGTTGGCTGGAAACTGTACGTTTATGTCACTGGAATGCACTAATCACCCAAAAAATATTACCGCCACCCGGCGTGTAAATGGATCTAACTCTTTGAACGTACAATAGTGGTTGTGAAGCAGAAAGTCAGTTTATTTAGCACAATCGGTCAATTGCAGCTTGCCGTTGGCTGGAAACTGTACGTTTATGTCACTGGAATGCACTAATCACCCAAAAAATATTACCGCCACCCGGCGTGTAAATGGATCTAACTCTTTGAACGTACAATAGTGGTTGTGAAGCAGAAAGTCAGTTTATTGTACACAATCGGTCAATTGCAGCTTGCCGTTGGCTGGAATCTGTACGTTTGTGTCACTGGAATGCACTAATCACCCAAAAAATATTACCGCCAGCCGGCGTGTAAATGGATTTAACTCTTTGAACGTACAATAGTGGTTGTGAAGCAGAAAGTCAGTTTATTTTGCACAATCGGCAAACTGCAGCACCAACTGTGCACGACAGCCACCAAAAAAAAAAGGGTGTATGTCACTTTAAATTTTCGATTCTTTGATAGCTGTGGCCCTAAGTAACGATTCTGTGTCCCTGTGTAACGATTCTGTGTCCCTGTGTAACGATTCTGTGTCCCTGAGTAACGATTCTGTGTCCCTGAGTAACGATTCTGTGGCCCTAAAGTCTCTGTGGCCCTAACTCTGTCCCTTAATACACACAGGTCTGTCTCTCTTGAATGACCGGAGGCTAATGGAGAATTCTAAGATGGCCGCGATTTATAGCTCCACCATTACACAGTGCTGGCTGGCTGCTGATTGGCTAATGCGATCACATGTCATGAATGCATTATGGGTCAGCGCGCCTTGTCTGCGCGCCTTCCCAGAGATCCCCGCCTCATCTTCTCTGTCCATTTTCTCCGTCGCCACACATGTCGCCGCCATTTTTGGGAAAATTCGATTCGTGCATCCGAAGTTTGCTAATCTTCGGATTCGTCGCGAACAGAATTTTTCCAAATCTTCGGAACGAATTCCACTTCGTCATGTTCGATTCGCTCATCTCTAGTCAGCAGTACAAATAGAAAGACAAATCTTCCCATTGAAGACTCAGATAGGAATAAAAACATGACCAAAGGTCTAACCCTTTTCCATTCTATTCAAAATTTGAAAAAAAAAAAAGATTTACACTTTAAGTATAAACAACCACCTTTCCTCTTTAAAAATCGTTGTACAATACCTTAGAGCATTTTTCAAAAACTTTTTGCAATTTACAAAAAAACACTACTAAAATAAGGCATGTGTATTTCTTCGAAATATGTAGTATTTATCTCATGAAACCATGCGGTATTTTATGTCACACTATATCTAGTGGGATGGATACAGTGAAGAAGAATTAGAATCCCTGTCAGTTTTTATTGCTAATAAAGAGGTACAAATGGTTTAAACCATAGAAATATGCCAACTCACTAAGTCCCTGCAGACGATGTGTTAATACAAAATAAAAAAGGTGACTTGAATACCACTCAAAGGGAAGCTGCTTTGAGATCTGGGGGATAAAACATATCATGAGTGAATTCAGGAACTTAACATGTACAGTCTGGAGGAAAGAACGGAAATGGGAGACATAATTGAAACCTTTAAATACATCAAGGGGGTGAATAAGGGTCAGGAGGGCAGTATTTTCAACACAAAACCAAAATCAAGGAGAAATGACCTTAAATTAACCGGAGGAAAGTTCAAAACTAATCCCAGAAAGTATTATTTTACTGAAAGAGTAGTTGATGCTTTGGCTCACTTCCTCTGCTGGAAGTTTATTCCGTCAACAGTAAATAGCTTCAGACGTGCTTGGGACAAACATAGATCTATACTGAGACAAAAAAGGAAACAAACAAAAAAACACCCTTCGCCCCGCCCCCCCCCCCAAAAAAAATAAACCACTCACACACTGGGCAGCCTCGATGGGCTACTCAGTCTTTTTCTGCCGTCACTTTTGTATGTTTCTATGCTTCCACAGGACACACGTGGTGTATCAAAAACATTAAGTAAATACAAAATATCTTTCTAAATGTCAAATATTGAATGAAAATAATTAAAAAATTCACACACATATAAATACCTTTCTTTTACAACGTTGTCTCGTTTATTGGTGGAAGAAGGTGTTTATATATATGCGTGTGATTTTTGATACTATTTTCTTTCAATATTTGACAATTCAAAAGATATTTTGTATTTACCTAGGTGTCCGTTTATCATGCAGCGGTAAATGACTGCTGCTGAGTTCTCCGGCATTCTCAGAGGAGACAGCTCTCCTCTGACTCCCTGTTTATGAAGCGGTGTAGATCGCGTCTCCTAAGGACGAGTGAAGCTATCTACAAAAACTTTGAACCCTAGAAAATGGCTGCTGTTACTGTTTTCTCACAAGATCAGTCAAACACAGTTTATTCGTTGGTGGCTCTTTCAGAGGAGACCACTCAGTACATCTCTACACTGTGCGCACACACACACTAGAGGTTTTCTAACTTTCTCTACCCCATTAGGCGTTGTGAAAGGCAGGGAGCTTTTCCACAGTCTTGGGGGCTCTGACTGAGGAAGAAGGAAGTCAATAACCTTCCTCCTCAGTTCTCCCGGGATTTACTCTTCTCTCCCCGATATTCCACCTCTGGGCTAGAGGATCTGGGAGGGAGAATTTTCACACAATTCGCCAGTGAAGGTCTGACTTCACTCCTTCATAAACTGGCTGTTTCTGTTTCTGTCAATGAAAATTTTCTGTGTGCTGAGATGGTCAGCAGAGAACATCTATGTTTCATAAACCACTAATGTATTGAGATCTGCAACGATCCTCAGGATCGCTACTGATCTCAGTTTCATAAACGGACACCTTAAAGTATAATGAATGATTTTTTATTTTTTTAGTTTTGGATAGTGTGGGTATTAGAACACCTACAGTTGCAAGAAAAAGTATGTGAGGCCCTAGCTTAATGACTTCTCCCAGCTAATTGGAGCCAGGAGTGATTGGGAGTTTTTTTTGCAGCAAATGATGTAAATGCTTGTATATTCACAAAACAAGTCTCTAAAAAATCTGGTGAAATGACAGGAGAAAATAAGTATATTTTTCTATGTGTATTGAGGTGGATTTACTATATGAATGTTGTTGATTTACTGAAGGCACATAGACTGAGCACTTTGCCAGTGAATTTACTCCAGAGCTTAGTAAATGAGGGGAGCTCTGCTGACTTCCATTATCCAATCACGTGCAAGCAAAAATTCTGGGTTTTTTTTCCTTACATGTGATTGGGTATTCTTTGTGGTGAAACTTTAGCACATGTACTAAGCATTGGAGCAACTTGCAAATTGCACAGTCTTCTTGCCTCAAAGTAGAACTATAGGCAACACTTTTTTTTCTCATTTTGAATAGAATAAGGGAGTGTTATAACCCCTGTCAGTTTTTTTTTTACTTCTCCGCCATCTGTGTTCCCATTGGAAGATGTCACCTCTATTACATTTCTGGGAACAACAAAAAATTTTAGATTTTCTTTTCCTTTCACTTTCAATGATAATGGTAAACAGGACAAAGCGGAATTTCCCTAAAGGTGACACAGACAGCAATACAAACCTGACCTGTGTTCTAATCCACCTCCACTCTATCCAAAAGTAAGAAAAAAAAATTCTTTAGCTCTTCTTTAAATCAACCTCAATTATTTCCATATTTTGGTTTCTATGCATTACTGTTGGGAGAACTGATCCAAAAAGGCAGGAACTACTCAGCATTGCCTAATATATTTTTACATTTCTAAAATACCACATGCCTGGACCACTGCTTGATTACCACTTGTATTTAATTATTTATTTCCTTCTGTGAATCGACTTTAACTCCTTTTCATTCGGTACTGACTGAGTGTCTTGATCTGTTTCAGGATTGCATGTAATATTTAGGCAAAATGCGTCCGGACACCTAAATATCGCATGCGAGTTCCTTTTGTGAATGGAGCCCATTAATCTTGGAACATTTCTACTTTGAAAGCAAATTTCAAACATCCCATGTAATGTCCTTAGATGTGCTAAAGAAATTATAATATACCCTAGACATTGAAAAAATAATTATACAAACCTTTCCAGGTGATATTAACTTTTTACTATAATAATATCAATAACATATCTTACAGGCTGATTTGAAGTCAAGCACATCTTCGTAAGGCCTGACTCACTTCTGATTGAACAAACGCTAGAAATCACACTAGACAGTGTATTGTGTCCCATGACGAAAAGCCTGGGATTCTCCCTGAGAGTTTCATGCTGACATCAGTGCAGACCAGACAATACTATAAAAGGTAAGACCCATGAGGATTATATCTTCCACAAGCACTATTATGCAGAACAATCACTTTAGCTCCCTGATTTTTATGCACCATAATTAGAATACAAACCGTTTAAAACAATACTGTACTGGATGTGATAGAATTTGCTGGCACATTACAGGCTGTAGAACAGTTATTTTCAACCGTTAGCACTGGCCAACTGCTTGGAGAGAGAAAACAGAGTTAAACCACTTTACGTTTATCTCCCAGGGAGCAAAGGAATGTTTTTTCATCTGTGTTTGAAATCAAAATTGCAAAGAACCATTGGACATATGACTAGGATGATGAAACCAGGAATTATATTTAAAACATAACAGTTACCCACAATTCCTTGATTCCAGAGGCATCCCCTGTTATTAGAAAGTTGTTATTAAAGGGAAAGTATGCTTTTATAAATTTTCATTATTTTGTTCAGGAATAACACAAAATATGTAAAACAAAAAGGTCTTATTTTTCTTTTCTTTTTTTTTTTAGATAAATGGTAAATATTGTACATAAACATACCCTTTTCATCCAGCAGCTCGCAAGTGTGAGCCTAGCACTCCAGTGTTTCAGATAACTGCTTGAATTATGCGCTATGAATACTAGGTTACACACACACAGGGGTTTATTTACTAAAGCAGGAGAGTGAAAAATCAGGTGCAACTCTGCATAGAAACCAATCAGTTTCCAGGTTTTATTGCCAAACCTTAATTGAACAAGCTGAGGTTAGAAGCTGATTGCAGTGGTGTATTGTGGTTGTGTGCCACCCTAGGCAAGAGGGGGGTAGTTTTGGGAGAGAGAGAGAGAGAGATTCCAGCACTCATCTGCCAGCCACCCCGGGAGCCATAATCTGAAAATCCCAACATCTTTCTTCTGCACTGATCTCTGACAATGATCCAGGAACAAGAGGCGGATCCCCCCCCAGGATCCTGCACTGCTGTGCCTCACATGCTCCCCATTCTCAGTCATGGCTTCCACGTGTGTCACTTCTGCCGGGGGGGGCGACACCGCCCCCTTGAACAGTGCCACCCTAGGCAAACGCCTTATTTGCCTTGTGGTAAATACGCCCTTGGCTAATTGGCTATCATGCACAGCTCCACCAGATTCTGAGTGAACCAGCTTTAGTAAATCTCCTCCAGTGTTGAACGAGTTGGCTAAATGACTCAGAGTTGGATGATACATCCTTTTCTTACCCTTTCTTTTTTAAGTCCTTTTTTTTAGTATTATGTACAAATACAAAAAAAGATTAAGGAAGAGTTATCTCTTTTTTTTAACATTATTGAGTTCCTTTTCCTCAGGTGTCCAAAAAAAAGCATCTTGGCGCCGGGCCCTATCCATCATTTCAGCTAATGTTACCACATGCCCTTTGCTCCATTAGCAACTAAATATTGAAAAAAAAAATGTGTTAATTATTCTTTATTTAAAATAAGGCTACAAACATAAATAAGAATAATAAAGAAAACCTTTCAAAATAGCTAAAAAAATAAGATTGACCCCCAAAAAAGTAATAGTGTTCATTTAATGAAAGTTAAGTTATAACATATATTTGTGTTGGGAGGCAGCCATGCTGACCCACTGGCTTCAGTTCTTTGAGTCTCAAACACATTGAGGTTGATTTACTAATGATAAGCAAACTGTGCACTGCAAATGCAGTTGCTTTAGACCTGATTGGTAGCTCTGAAATGAGCTAAAGCTCTGCTGATTTCTTTCATCTAATCATGTGCAAGCAAAAATGCAGTTTTTTATTTTATTTTCCTTGCATGTTCCCTTCAGATCTAGAGCAACTGCACTTTCAGTGCACAGCCTATTTGCCTTTAAATCAACCCCATTGTAAGCATACAGATCAGGGACGGACTGACAACTCATGGAGCCCCCGGGCAATAGGTGATCATGGGGCCCCTGTGTCCTTGCCCAGACTCAGAAAAACCTATGAAAAAGGTACCAGGGGCATTTCATGGGGTCCCCTACTGACCCTGGGCTCTCGGGCAGTGCCCGAGTGCTCGAATGGTCAGTCCGCCCCTGATACAGATCATGAAGGCCAGAGAAGCTCAAAAGTTCATATTGCAAACTTGTTCCAAGTCAGTAATGTTTTGAAGCATAAGGATCTGCTTGTTAGCTAGGTGAGTAGCATTTTCAGAGGGATAGTTGTGCCCACAGTTTTCTCAATAAGGTTTACTTTGGCACACACAATTCTTTATTTCATAGGATGGGGTGAACATTTTTTTATATTCTAGTATAAGGAATGTAATGCCACTGCAAGTCAAACTACTAATACAACATTTGGGGTCGAGAAGAAGCCGTGTTCCCATCATCCTCCCTACTACAGGGTTCCTTTAAGGGGTCCTGTTCAAGAAACTCTTATAATGCTGGCAAGGCCCGGATTTTTCTCCTCGTACATTTGTAAAGTTCTGAAGCATAAACTGCCCACACTTTTGGTGCAAAAAAATATGGCAAGCTACAACCAAGCATACTGTCATTCAAGGCTGTCAGAATGATTCTTTAGCTGTGGGAATGATTTATTGTATTTAAGAAGCTTGGAAAAAGTGTGTGCATGACAAATTGGGTTTGGAGTTTTACACAAAGAGACAGCTGTGGAAGAAATGCAGAAAAAGCCCAATGTGCAGTGGAAATGGGATCACACAGAAAGACATGGTGGGCATTTGTTTTTCTGATACTGCTAAGAAATGGTTTGAACACCTGATGCTAAATGCCTTACGTACAAACCTAGCATAGTGAATATTCATCACACCCGACAACATCTTTAGAATAAATTTCAATAATGTAAACCCTTGTACAATTATGCTACACATTCTCTCAAACCAGCAGAAATAAGCATTGATATTATTAGATGAAAAAAAAGAAATAATTGATGCTGTTTTGAGTTTCACTTTTCACATTATCTGGTGTAAATTACCGTGTACTATACTGTCTTCTGCACTTAGCACCAGACTTCAAATGCAGAGCAGCACCTAGCTAATTTAGAGGGTAATCCTCTCAGGTTTCTCCTAGGCTGTATGTCTACTAACCCCTTCCCTAAGGTGGGAAAGGAGAACTTTATTGGATTTCTAAGGTGAGCAATCTCTCATAGAAATAAGGTTACATACAAATGTTTAAAATACAATTCTTTATCGATATTCAGCCGTAGAATAAGCCACAGCTGAAATAAAGGGGTCTATTAGGACAGTGTTCTAACATTTATGTACTTTATATGTTCTTGTAACATAACATATTATATTTTGTGATTTCAATTACAATTTAATCACTGTAGCCATTTTATTATAGCTGGATGTCAATAAAGAATTGTATTTTAAAGAAGAATTCCATGATAGGGAAAAAGAAATCACCCATTAGTACACCCCGCTACACAAAACACTAAACAGTTAATACCATTTTGAAAATCCTTACCATTAAGGAGAAAAGTCTAATTTAATTTTCATGACCTCCTCTGTGTAATTTAAAAGATAACAGCATCTGTTTTACCAAGGAGGAGGTATAACAGCAGGGATTACATCATATCCTCTCCTCTCTCTGCAGTTAAAGGAAACTACAGTTCCCATCAACCACTGGCAATTGTAGTGAATGTGGGTGAGTGTGTCTGTGAGTCTTGGTCTACCCACCACTACAAGTGGGGCTGAATTACATCACTGCTTCCTGGAGAAAGAACTACAGAAGGGATGTGCCATGACCAGTGGCTGGGGAATAGGAAGTATAACAGCCACTGGTCTTACATACAGAAAACCAAAGAGAATGAATGGTTTGATTTTAAAATGTATAGGCTATTTCAGACTACTACTGAGTGAACCAGAAGATGGATGAAATAGTCAGTGAAGGTAGGAAATCAGCAAAGAGGACATGTAAAGAAGTTTTTGCCTGGAGTTCTGCTTTAAACATTTTTATGTAACCTTAATTTTTTTGAGGGGTCACCCATTTTAAAAGTCCCATACATGTAAGTTCTCCTTTTCCGCCTTAAGAAAGGGGTTGGTAGAGGTATAATCATTGGGAATGTGGTGGTAACTTGTTGTACTTTACCCCTAGTAAATTTTCTCCTTGTTTGCGTCATGTGACTCATCAGACTCCAGGAAGTGCCTGGGCTTCCCTTGGCTGTACATCTGAGGTTTGTGTTTGTACAGATAATTTGCTGCTATTCAGGAGTCCCTGTGTAGCAGGGGTCAGCAACCAGTAGATCGTGATCTACCAGTAGATCTTATCCAGGTGACTGGTAGATCACGGTCAGGGCTTGCTGACTCGCCATTCCAGAGTATCAAACAGTGCAATGCAGAGGGACTACTTGTAAAGTTGGAACTGTAGTAGGGAGCAAGAGCTGCATAAGCTGATGGCTCCTCTGTAATGCTGGCTCTTGTCCCATGTGGAGTGATACTAACTGCACTCCACCTCTTAATGCAGGCGTTTTGGTGCTCTTTCAGAAAGTGCACCACACCTACAGGATATAATAGAAATCTATGGCAAAGTGCAGCTAACCCAGGAAAGTCACAGATACACTGCACCCACAGTGCAACTAAACTGCAGCACATCAGTGTGTAGACTTATAGGGGGCTCATAACAGTAAGGGTTCATTTACATTAGCAGTTTTGGGGGTGATAAAACATGATAGTTAGGATGTTTTTACCACCCCTGCCAGAACCGCACCCCCTTTAGCTGCAGTGGCCACTGGTGTACATATGTCACAGCCACAGCAGGGGTTATTTGCCCTGTCATGGTTGGTGGGTGTAGCACCTGCAAGCATGACTCATTCAAGTGAATAAGGCCACACTGCATGGGCTGTGCAACTTTGTGCAGTACAGCAAACAAGGGGTTAAAGCGGGCAGTGTTTTGTTGCTTTCTCACCATCCTCTTTAACCCCTTGGACCCTGCAGAAGTATGCAGTTGCATGGCACTTGCAGAGAGGCCCCATTTACTTGAATGGATCCTGATTGGCAGGGGTAGCACCCACCAAAAGCAACAGGGGGTTTAATTCCTGCTGCGGCATGTGTACACCTTTGGCTGCTGCCTCAGCAGCAAAAGGGGGTAGGGAACGGGGAAACAGGGGCAGTAAAACTGTGACTCAACCGCAGGGTTTTACCACATCCCCCCCCCCCAAACTTTACATATAAATGAGCCCTAAGGGTGCCGCTGCCGAATGCAACTAAAAGCTCATTCATAGGTGCTGCAGACACTGCTGCTTCTCTGAAAAGCGATCTGAGTATGTTTGACAGGTGGTGTGGAGGTGATATGTTGCCTCCTCACCACCCGATTTAAACCAATGATTGCGATTGTGACATAGTAGTACAACAGTTAGAGGTTTAAATCAGGTGCGAGGAGGCGACACTGAGTGATCTTTCACTTCTCCTATGTTGTTCAGGTAGATCTCCACCTCTTTATGGTTGCTTACCCTGCTGTATAGCATCAGGTGACATGACCTTCAGCTATGCATGGATTCTTACATAGTGGCAAAATACAGGAATAGCTGAACTGAGGCACCAATGAGGGAACCCAGGCATGTGCTTCTGGTGCCTGGGCCTAGTGACATCCATGATGCTGGCATTTTGACAGCCAGGTTACACTTTGTTGACAGTTCTGAACTGAAAGATATGTCGGGGTAGAGAGAGATGTGTGTGAGTGTTTTCATTTGCGGAGAGACGACGGCACAGTAAATCTGGAAAATGCTGTAAAAAAATAAAAAAAAACAAATACTGGCAGGATTCTCCTGATTTTAAGGCCTTATGCACAAAGGAAAAAACTCCTAGAAGCTGTCCTTTTGGCAACAGTGTTTTTGCAGAAAAAACGGCTGATGCTTATAAAGGTATCTAACGCTTTTACAAGCATTTAGGCGCATTTACAAGCTGCTGCTTCTGGACGCACTGGCCCTGGGTTTTTTTTTCCTGCTGGTAAACACTACTGCTTCTAAAAGCTTCTAAAAGTCTATGTGTGCATGGACACATAGGATAACATAGAGGGCTCTTTGTAAGCAGTAAAGAAAAACGCCTGACGCCCCTAAAAGTGGATGCAAAAACATCCTGTGTGCTGAGACCTTAACCAGAATCAGCTTTGCAAGATCAGGTTTCAATATATACAATATATATATGTAATGGTACGCGGCGTCAGACCCCAGCCCTTCTCACCAACTTGTGACCGAAGGACCAGCTGATCTCATACCACGCTGCCACTTGCGTAATAATGCCACTCTCAGCTGCACCCTGCCCAAAGAGTTTCCAGCTCGTGGGACCACAATCTATGTTCCAGCAGCCTGAGAGCAATTGTTACTGGGTCAGGTTAATTACGCAACTAACCCTTCACACTGCCACCACCACCTTTTTACAGAGGAAAAAACTCACAAATCTTAGCAGTAACACTATGATATTAGTATAAGCGTCTGTAATACACACTGTCACCACAGACAGATATATTCAGAGGATTATTACATACAGTAGCACTCTTCAGAGACAGGGATTCTTTAGTTTGCATTAAAAGCTTTAGAGACAGTTCAACACTTTTCAGAAATCAGCAATTAAAATATATACAGAAAAAGATGTAACAAATATATAAAAAGAGTAATAAAACAACAGAGAAATAAAAGAAAGAAGTTCAGAAGGCAGAACACTTGCAAAAGTCCTTGGTTTGAGCAGAGTCCAAGTGTCCGAACAAAAGGTTGCCTTTGCTCTCAAGTTTTTGAGATGGTTCCTGTTCAATGTTAAAGGAGAGCTCATTTTTCTCCAGGCTTTCAGTCTTTTTCTATCATCTCAAAGGGGTGCCTCCTGAGAACAAATGGCCAATCATCCCATTTGGGGATGGGTGTTAGGCGGTAACCAAGGTTATGACCAAAACCCTTACAAGTTCATACTAAGGTCAATAACCTTCAATAGGTTATTTAGAATTATGTTCTGAACGCACAGATACCAAACTTAGTATTTCTTTGCCACTCCGGATAAAAGAGACTGCTTTATGTTCTTTTGTAGGTCCTGATATAGTCATGCAAGGTCTCGTTTGACTCATATTAAAATGACCTATCCGAATATGTACTTCATATTAATGTGCCCAGTTCCTGCTGAAGTGTATGAATTTGTATGAAAAATGACTCATGTGGAATGTACGTTTTATGACATGCTTTAGCCCTAATGGCCTAACAGGTCATGACTGACTGAGTTATTGTTTTACGATCGGGCAGCGGAGAGTGGTTTTTCAAAGAAGATCCCCTGGGACCAGACCAATTAGTGGTTTACAGTCATGGAGCTCATGTAGCTGTGTTTACCTAGGACAAGAGGCACTCCTGACCTTCATCCACCCACAGCCCCACATTCCATTCAAAAGGGAGAAGGGAGGAGGGAGGACAGGAGAGACAACATGGCCGCGACCTAACAAGATGGCTGTCAGTGTCGATGTCTCTATTTCGCACAATCGTCACAATATATAATATGAAAGGATAGTATATGGTAATACATGTTTTCTTTGTAGGGATGGTAACAGCTACATCTGCCTCTGGTAAATGCTGAGAGTCCATCAATTAATAAGCAGAAATATCATAGCTAGAAACTGCAAACCTGATAAACCTAGTGGATAAAGTTGGTTTAGGTTCAGGAGCTAAACTTATATTGAGTCTTCTGTTGTTCCTGCAGGAATCTACCTGGGAGAACAAGACTTAACAATAAACAGGGAAACCAATTCTACATTGCCCTGCTGTCTCTGCTTACCGAAATAAACAGATGGGTTTACAGGGTAGACATGGGTGAAGGCGCATTTGTGTTATGACATCACCATGAAAATATTTGATTAGTTATTTATTATGGATATTTATATAACACTGATAAATTATGCAGTGCTTTACATATTGTACATTCACATCAGCCCTTGATCTCAAGGATCTGACAATCAAAGGTCTCTAATGAACATACACATACAAAATATTAGGGCATATTTAGACAGGAGTCAATTAACCTACCAGCTTGTCTTTGGAGTGTGGGAGGAAACTGGATTACCCGGGGAAAACCCACGCAGGCACAGGGAGAACATGCATACTCCTTTGGTTCCAATTACAGAACCTGTGTAAATGTTCTGGTGACCAAAATATGCTTTGTACTTTTCTCTTCTTACATAAATGTGTGGTTATGTGAATATGAGTGAAAGAGTTGGTTAAATAAGACACATCAACAAACAATGAGCTATTAAAAATACCCATTGCTATAACCAGTAGGTAAAATGCTTAGAAGATGGTTTATTGATTATTTATATATTAAATGCACAGGGAACGTCAGTGAAAGTTGTCTGTAAAACCTCTACAGTGACAGCACTAGCAACAAGAATAGCCAACTGGCATAAACCTGTTTAAACATTTTGAAATCTGAGAAAGAGGATCTGTGTAGGAGCCATCAGGCACTGTATGGTAGTGAAAATAAATGCTACAATAAATGCTACAAAGAGCCTTTGCATCATTACTGATCTTAAATGGCATTTTACAAAAAGTGTGTTTCATGGAAAGTGTAATTCACAAATAAGCTTGGGTTTGTGATTTGCATTTTGTGTGTGTATATACAGTTCCCTGCAAACGTTTTAGGCAGGTGTGAAAAATGCTGTATATTAAGAATGCTTTCAGAAACAGAAGTGTTAATAGTTTATTCCTATCAAATAACAAAGTGAAAAGTAAATGAAGAGAAGAGAAAATTAAACCAAATCAAACTTTGGTGTGACTAACCTTCAATTCTTCTAGGTACACTTGCATACAGTTTTTGAAGGAGCTTGGTGGGTAGGTCATTCGAAACAACTTGGAGAAATAACCACAGATCTTCAGTTGATGTTGCCTCAAATCCTTCTGTCTCTTCATATAATCCCAGACAAACTAATTGGTGTTGAGATTATGGCTTTCTGGGGGCCAAACCATCACTTTTCAGGACTCCTTGTTTTTCTGAAGATGGTTATTAATGACATTGGCTATATGTTTGGGGTCATTGTCCTGCTGCAGAATAAATGTGGGGCCAATCACGTGTCTCCCTGATGGTATGGCATGATGAATAAGTATCTACCTCTATTAATCAACATTGAGGACTCCACAGATCCTGACCAAATCTCCAACTCCATTTGCAGATATGCAGCCCCAAACTTGCAAGGAACCACCACCATGCTTCAATGTTGCCTGCAGACACTCATTATTGTACCGCTCTCCAGCCCTTCACAAACAAACTGCCTCCTACTAAAGTCAAATATTTCAAATGTTGACTCGTCAGTCCAGAACACCTGTTGCAATTTTTCTGCACCCCAGTTCCTATGTTTTTGTGCATAGGACTTGGAAACTAAAGCTAAGCAACCTAACTTTGAAATATGCATTTTTCTATATTTGTCATTTTTATTTGTAATATTTGTCACCCCTATTACTGTTATAGGATTGACTATGCTGCCATTGAAGCTAGTGGAGTACTGCAGGTCCAAGCTGAAGTATTATAGGCTTATTCAGACCTATGATGGTGTAAAAGGGTACCCCATAGAAGTCCTAAGTAAACTGAAATTGTATTGCTTTGAGTTCACTATATCAGCATGCTTCTTATGGTGTGCACAGGACAATCTCACACTGTATGCTACTTACAGTAATCAAGAATTGTGTGATGTGCACTGAATAGTGAATGTGCATTTTGGGTGCAGGAAGGATATATTCAAAGGGATCCATTTATTTCTTGCTTCCCAGTTATCATATTATAGTTATAGTATGCAGGATGTTGGGAGATCTGAGACTGAATTCCTATGCACTTAGAACACTTTGAACACCAAGAGAAGCTTAACCTGAAAGATCTCAATGTGCACCTTCGTAAACGTCCTACTCAATTTTCCCCATTGGGAACAGAGAATTATGCCAAACCTGCAGTAATGAAAAATTATGTAGTGAAAAAGCAGCAACAATTGATGACAAATCTCATTTCTTAGCTTTTTAAGTAATCAAAACAGAAATAAATGCTGAAAAATGTATTTTGCCTAATCACAGGCACTTTAAAAAAATTGTTTGCACTGTTGGCTGTTAGATTAAGTCAGTGTATACTTGCCCTCTCTCTTGGATTTTTCGGCTACAATGTAGTGAGGTTCCCTATACCTGCTGATCATTAAGCAACTTTTACAAAAAGCTCCAATGATTATACCAGGATGGCATACAGTATTTTCAGTGTATGGACAGCAGTGGCACCACAGGGAACTGTCTTTTGTTTCAGTAAATTCAGTATGAAGATATATTTATGTTGTATCTGCATGTGAGTTTCACATTTTTCTGTAAATCCAACAGTGATTTTCTCTGTTGCTGCTCTGTCTGCTTCCCTTAATGGTGATGTGTGGCTTCAGCCCAAGAACTGCTGTTTACAGAGCAGAGAATTGCTGTGAGTTCATTCTCCTTCATGGTGCATGCTTGGATAAATGGCATGAATGAGTGAGTGATGGGCTTGGTCCTCTTTTGTTGCAATGTGGACTGTACAGAAGTGGGTAGCAAATATGTGGGAAATGAGCATGGGGCACCTATAAGTGGCAATAGGACTCTTGTGGGTTTGCCATAATTATTAACAACTATATTTTGCTTTGGCTTAGAAGGCAGATTGAATGGCAAAGGTCGCTTTAAACAAGTCCTACATAAATGCAGGTCTAATGTTTCAATTTGTTATGCCGTTGATGAAGATGAACAGCTGCCTGTTGGGTTATATAGTGCAGAGACAAGATTGCCATCACAAGATACTCAGAATAGCTGATAATGTTAGTTATTTTGAGAATGATAAGACTGATGCTTTGTCTAAAATAATGAAATAAGTGAGCATGTGATGTTAAGCTTCATACCGACTTCAATTGGAAAGTGAATCACATGAACAGTTACTGCAGCTACATGTCATTAAGTAACTAAGAGCTTCCTGTACTATAAGGTCCTATGGTTGAATACAAACAAACAAGGCAATTCAGTTGTAAAAATATAATTTTTTGCTAATCACAAAATCAGTTAAAACCATAATTGGACTAATGGAAGTCCATTGTTCCTTGAAAGCCATGTACACTTTTGAAACAGTACTATGGAGTTGGCCTACATTTTCCATCAATAGTTAGTATTTTCACTTCAATGTTTTTATTAACTAATTTGCATGTAAATATATACATACATTTCGAAATGCAGGTCAATAATCATATCATGTAGAATCAGTTTGTCATTAACAAAAATAACACTTACGCAGAGATTTATTTTCTTGCTCATTACATATTTACAACTGAGTATAGCGAGAGAGTGTCATATTAAACTGTTACTAAACCCTGGACCCTGTATTCGCTATATCTAGTCTCCCACAGTACACACAACATGGAAGTGCAATTATTTTAGTAAATATAAACTGCTATATAAACTTTTTCTCATCAGCAGTTAGAACAGTGCTGATTTGCCCTCTCTCAAATAAAAAAACATTCTAGCAATACAAACTAAACTGAGCATGTGCATGTGGCTACAGGTTCAGTCTGTCTTCTCAGGTGGACATTTGAACAAAAGGAGGGGCAGATAAAACAGGATCAAATGGCCTTTTTACACAATGCAGAGGATTAACCCCTTAGATTCCACAGTGAGTATAACAAGCATGCTTTACTACATATACAGACTGATTTTACTGTTGTGGGTTTAGTAACACTTTAAACATAGTTTGTTAACCACCTGCAAATATAAGACCTAGGTATGAACATAAACACATAAAAAGAAAGAAATAGGAAGAAAGGAAAATGAAGGTATAGAAAAGAGAAAACAAGGAGGTCAAATGAACTGAACTTTTTTCTGTCTGTCCTTCATTTTTAAGATCTTAATGATTACTGAATATACTGTATCCACAGGTCCTATGTTTTTTCATATAAATGTGATTTATCATTCAGAGTGACTGATAATTTTTTGTTAACCATTAGCCCTGACAATTTGGAAGTATTTTGGCAGTAATTTTCAGTATTTTCATTTATCAGTTTTTACATATTACCTATAATATCCTGCAAATGAGTGACTTGTTTACACAGGGATTCTTATTTATAAAGTGTCTACCCTTATTTATTCTTATCCTTGTTACTTACTTTTGCAGCAGGATGGAGACATAGCCCAACCAGTCACTCACTCACTCACTCACTCACTCACTCACTCACAGCATACACAAGCCAATCCTATCCAACCTTAAGAAGGATAAGTGATATCACTGTGATGAGACATGCTCAGTAGAGGTATATGGATCTTCTTAGAAGGAAGTATCATTGTAATGTGACTTTCTTTTTCTTTAGACTAAGACTTAAGCTGGCCAAAGCTAGGTAGAATTTTAAATGACAATTCTTAGGAAAATAATGCTGTAAGAATGTTTAGTTAAACTGATGTCTGTTTTCAACTGCAGTGACAAGAAAATTTGAAGGAGTAGGATGGAATTTTTTTTCGAATCAACAAATTTCTAACAGTGTATGTGTTTTTGTTTAGTAAAGTCCATTCATTCCAAACTCAAATGGTAAAAGCAAACAAAATGTATTGGATAACATTTGAATGTTTTGAAAGTTTAGTACAAATGTTCCTAAGACTTTTCCTAAGAAGTTTTGTTCAACATTCACTCCATCTATAGCCATTTAAGAGTGAGAAGAGTTGGGTTATAACATTCTATCCTCAGGTGAGATCAACCATCCAACATAATCCAATCCCAACTAATACTGTCAATATACACATGAATTGAACTATAAAATAAAACTAGTTTTACACAACATTGATCATATTATATTAATATTTACTATTTATAGAATCAGTACATTTCCCCCCCAATAAACACAGCAAAATTATTTGATAGGCTCCAAACTCCTAGTTTGATTCATGACTCATTGCACCTCTTTGCTGTTCTACAAGTGTAACACCACATCTAAAAAACCAGAATGTATGACCTCAGCCAGCACTTAAGGTCATTACAATAAGGTGGCTCAAACAGGAGGATAATTATAGGAGGAAAGTAATGTTTTATGGTCATGGTATTCCACCATAATTATAGGATAGAAAGGCAGGACCGATCTATACCGCATGTGTCTACTGTCTTGCTCCTGTTCTGCAGAGGTATATCAAGGATCACTGAGGAAATTAGGACATTAAAAGGCATACATGGCTTGCAACTGCCCACACTTTTGTAATTAATAGGACACTGTAATTTCTTAGCATGTGTGGTCTCTGCCTTGAAGTATTTTCAATGGGCAATGAACTGCTGCACAGGTGTGTGTGAGTGCAGTATATTATATATAATATGTATATACTGTATTTTTTTCAATTATTTTCTTTATTCAAATATTTTTCTTTTAATTTTGGACAAGCACTAAAATGTTACAATCCTCACATCTTTATTACTGTGTGTGCCTATTAGTAAGTAAAGTGAGATCTTCCATACAAGAAAACACAGATATAAAAAAAATGGCTTTTCAGAGATCAGAGTGTCTTAATGAATGTATAATGCTCTGAAAATCTTGTTTCAGTGGGTTAGATTTAAAACATAACTTTAACTATTTATAAAGTATATATACAAGGCTCAAAATTTCAAGTCCTGAGCTAGGGAAGGAAAGGAAGGAAGGAAGGAAGGGAAGGAAAACAAAGAAGGAGGGAAGAAGGGAAGTGAGGGAAGGAAGGAAGCAAGGGGAGGAAGGAAGAAAAGAAGGAAGGAAGGGAGGGCAGGAAGAAAGGGACGTTATGAAGGAAGGGAGGGGAGGAAGGAGGAGAGGAAGGTCGGACTCACATGGATGGCCCCCGGCTCAGTGCCTCAGTCAGAAGCATTACAGAGCTGTCGGCTACTCTGCATGCAATTTCCCACCTACACATCCCCTTAGAAGCAGCATGGACTGGAGTGTGGGCAAAGGGGGAGGCAGAGCAGATCCAGCTTCTCTCTCTTCTATTGGTGCGATGGATGGGGGGAGGGGCTGAGCACTGAGGAGCACACAGGGGGGCCCAGAAAGAGAAATCTGACAGTCAGAGGTGATCAGTGTAGCGGTGAGGAGAATTACAAGCACTGATTTCCCTGTATGACTTTCAATGAAGCAGCTGGAAGCTGATTCTCCCCCTCTCCCTCCTGCTGCTTTCAGCTGCTTCATTGAAAGCCATACAGGGAGACTGGTGCTTGTAACTGTTCTCACCAGTGCACTGATCACCCCTGACTGTCAATTTCATCTGCTGCAGTCTGGACACACTCGCCCCCCACCATATTTCCACTCGTCAATGCAAGCAGGCGAGTGGAAATTTTGAGCCCTGATATATACATTTGACCCAAAACTATGAGTTACCTCTATAATTAATACCAAAAACATTTAAAAGCAAGTATACACTCACCAGCCACTTTATTAGGTATACCTGTTCAATTGCTTGGTAACATGAATTGCTAATCAGCCAATCACGTGGCAGTAGCGCAATGCAGTTAGGCATCTAGATGTGGTGAAGACAACTTTCTGAAGTTCAAACTAAGCATCGGAATGGGGAAGAAAGGGGACTTAAGTAACTTTGAATGTGCCATGGTTGTTGGCGCCAGGGGGATTGGTCTGACTATTTAAAAGACTGCTGATCTACTGGGATTTTTACGCACGACTATCTCTAGGATTTACAGAGAATGGTCCAAAAAAGAGAAAATATCCAGTGAGTGGCCGTTGTGTGCATGAAAATGCCTTGTTGTGTCAGAGGACAGAGGAGATTGGACAACACATACAACCTTAAAACAGAAGGGCTACAGCAGCAGAAGACCACACCGGGTGTCACTCCTGTCAGACAAGAACAGGAAATGGATGCTACACTTTGCACAGGTTCACCAGCATTAGACAATAGAAGATTGGAAAAACGTTGTCTGGTCTGATGAGTTTCGATTTCAGCTGCGACTTTCATATGGTAGAGTCAGAATTTGGCATAAACAGCATGAAAGCATGGATCCATCCTGCCTTGTATCAACGGTTCAGGCTGGTGGTGGTGGTATAATGGTGTGGGGGATTTTTTCTTGCCACTAGCAATGTGTACCTAATAAAGTGCCCAGTGAATGTATAGAATGGTAGTCACTTTACAGCAATTCATTTAATTTTCAAATGTATGTCAAGGCAAAAATAAAAATAATATTTATTACTTCTCTGCAATGTATGCACATTTTAACAATTTTTATTTCTTTAACTCCTCAAGTCCGGACACTTTCACCCCCTTCCAGTCAAGGCTAATTTTCAGCTTTCAGTGCATTAAACATTAAATATTTTTAAGCAGAGACCCTAGAGAATAAAATAGTGGGTGTTGTATATTATTATGTCAGATGGTATTTATATATCGGTTTTGAAACACAAATTTTTTTGAAAAATACACTTTACTGAATTTTAATGCACAAAAAACACAATATAATACCCATTGTTTTGTCAAATATAAAAGATGATGTTACGCCGAGTAAATAGATACATGTCATGCCTTAAAATTGTGTCTGTCCGTGGCATGGCACCACACTATGGTACCTAAAACTTCCTATAGGCAACACTTTAAAAGCCATTACAGGTTACCAGTTTAGGGTTACACAGGAGGTCTGGAGCTTGAATTATTGCTCTCACTCGTTTGCAGTGATACCTCACATATGTGTGCGATTGCTGTTTACATATACGTGTCAGACTAGGCCACACGTTTGCATTTGTGCTTGAGTACAGGCAGTTGGGTGCACTTTAAATTTTTTAAAAAATATTATTTTATTTAAAAAAAAACACTGTCTCTTTGATTTTTTTTTATCAACTTTATTGCTATCACAAAGGATGAACAACATCCCATGTGACAGCATGGGCTGTGACAGGTCCTCTTTATGGAGAGATCTGGTATCTATTAGAACCCGTACCTCTCCTCTGGCCTTCATTGCAGCCAATAACACACAGATTGGTCATATCAGTTGCTTCCCTGGCTGGTAACAGGTAGGTAAACAAAGAACCGAAACTGGAAGTGACTAGCTCCGCGTTGCTTCTGGTTTCTGACAACACACAGTGGGAGGAACAACATCAGTTCCTTTCACTGTGTGTCCAGAGCCACATGCTGCCAGTTGTTTCCTTATGGGGCTCCCCGATCACTCTGGAGAGCCCAGTAAAGGTGGCAAGAGAAGGTGGGGGTTCCTCTGCCTGTAAAAGTAACCCAAGCAGCTATTTAGCTGCTGATCAGGGTTCTGGTATGGTGAATGGCGGTGATCAGGGCTCTGATATGGCAAATGGCAGTGATCATGGCGCTGGTAGGATGTATTGTGGTGATCAGGATTTAGGTATGAGGTATGGTGGTGATCAGGGCACTGGTATGGTGAATGGTGATGGTTGTGGCACTGCTATGGTGTATCGTGGTGATCAGGCCTCTGGTGTGGGTATGGTGGTGATTGGGTCGCTTGTATGGCAGTGATCAGGTTTCATGCTGTGTTATGTTTTAAAATGTGATGCAATACTTACTAAGATTTTTTTTAAACTTCATTAAACTTTATTTGTAAAGAAAAGGTCAACTAACTGTTTTAACTCTTGCATTTATGCACATTGCAGTGCACTTTCAGTATACTGAAAAAAGTAGGAAAAAGTAGTAGTAGTTATTTTTTTGTTCAGCACAGGGCAGCACACATCAGCCCAACACCCTGATACTAACTGCCCCTATTAAAATACATTACATTTACAATATATAAGCACTGATCAATGCATGTCAGCACATCTGGTGTGATTGGACCCTATTGAAAAATATCTGATGGAATTACAAAAGGGCACTGTTCCACAACATCCAAACAAAAATTCAAACTTTGCAATCCAAGTCCTTCCAAATTTCTTCACAAACAAATCAGAAGCAAACAAGAACAAACATCTGTGTACACAACCCATAATAATCTGTAGTAAAAATCCAGATTGTTACTTTCTGGTTTTAGTTCAGGAGGAATCCACAGTGATTAGCCTAGCTAATAAGAGCATGTTCCAGATAAGTGCAGAATTTGTTCACTCTATAGTGCATCTCCACCATAGGTTGGTAGTGTCTATGGTCTATGTCCTTCTCCCCAGATACTACTCACACTGTCACCACATTCAGGGGTACAGTCCATCAATAAATGAATGTCGCCACACATGGGTCTTTTATTGAAGAAATGTAAAGTAGCTCTATATTACATTCATAAAATCAGCAGAGCAAGTGACATAAATTAATGCATTTCTTATAGCAGCTACTTTTTTGATCTGGATCCTGTCCTTCGTCAAGCTTGAAATTCAATACACATATTCTGCTTATGTTTAACTAGTCAGGTCTACATGGGCCAGTCACAAAACTACTGTGTGAGAAAGACTTACTAGTTGACCTGATTTGGAATTATTTCTAAAGAACCGCATACACCATGCTAAGCAGCTATAGACCAACAGATTTCAGTATACAAACGTATTCTTTTTCAGCATGGGCCCTGGCAAATTCTAGGAGGGCTTTATTGTGCATGGGATTTAGGAGAGGCTTCCTTCGTGGATGACACCCATGTATGTCATTCCTCTGCAGTGTACACTATAATGTGTTACGGGAAGCAATCACCCCAGTTTGGCTTTCTACTTCTTTAGCTAACTGCCTTGAACTTGCATGGCAATTTTCTTCAACCACTCTCATCAGAAGATGCTCCTGTCGAGGTCTTAACATCCGTAGATGGCCTGGACATCTCTGTGAGATGGTTGCAGTTCCAGCTCTGTTAAATTTTTGCATCACTTTTGCTACAGTATTCTGACTGATAAGTAAAGCTTTGCTAATCTTCTTTCTTGTGTATAGAAATTATTTTCATTTCAGGCCTTGTGACATTTCTCTTCCATGTGGTGCCATTGATGTAAGCAAGAAATGGGAAGGGATTTTCTTTGTTAAGTAACGCCCTTTTATGATCAACTGTCTGCTGAACACCTGTTTAACCCCCCTGGCGGTATTCCCGAGTGTAGCGCTTGGGGTAAAGTTTCAGCACCACAAGCGGTAACCCCGAGCTACATTTGGGAATACCTTGCAGCGGAGCTCCGGGATCCCTTCTGCACTTACCTTGTCCTTCGCTCCCGTGATGTCCCTCCTGCAGCGTCCCCAGCCATCTCCTCCGTCCAATGCCGGCATCTGTCTTCCGGGTTCCATTCCTTCGACGTCGGGATGTACGGGGGACGGAACGGCGGGAAATCTAAAAATGTCAAAAAGTGACATTCACTAAATACACTAAAATAACATAGTAAAACATTACTGTATCAAAGCATTTCACATACATTTTGTACCGAGTGCTTTGTCCTGTGCCCTGCCCTCATTTTTACTGTTCTTTCTGCCTGGAAACTGAGAAATGTCCATGGCGTCCAAAAAGCGTCCCTTTTGGTTAAAAGCGGTTTTAGACCAGCTAGAGAACAGCGATAGTAAATTAGAACCACTTGCAGAATTGAATTATAATGATTTGTGGGGAAATTCGTCATCAGACACGGAAAACGATTTTGTGACTTTGCTCAGTGATGTGCGAACTTGGCGCTCTATTTCAAATTTCAGTGTTTTTGGTTTGATTATATTATTGAAATAAATGTATTATTATTATATTATTATTTTTTATTATTATTTATTAAATTATAATTTATGATTTCGTTTTTCAAATTTTATCATACCCGGGATGTTTACTAGACTCTTGTTCAGACAGATTTCAGTGAGTTATTCCTAAAAATTACAGGCCTACAATAAAAAAATGACATATTTCCATGCAAAAAAATGTACCACTTTGAGCACAGAAATACTGACATAATCATACCGCTAGGGAGGTTAATGAATAATTAGACTTACCTGTAGTTGAATTCTTGTTAATTAGGATTCTGTTGTCTAAAATTTAGCTTTTCTCCTAAGACTTTCATTGGGGTGTATTCATTTTTGCAATGTGGAATTGAATGAATTTGTTAGGAATAATACTTTTTTTTGTGTGCAAATCAACACATCTTGTTTGCAATCAATGGACCTCATTTGTAGGAATGTTTTGTGGTATAGTGTCCCATAGAAAATGTTGATTCTGAAAGGAAGGTAAAGGTTTTCTGTCAAATCTATTGGGGCGTACTTATTTATGCTGAGCACTGTATGTGCAGTTTGTGGGCATTAACCCACCCTAATTGCAACCATACATATGCATTACATGGGAGAAAGAGGTTAATAGTTAAAGTGCATATACATTATATTGCCAAACGTATTGGGACACCCCTCCAAATCATTGTATTCAGGTGTTCCAAACATCTTCACGGCCACAGATGTATAAAATCAAGCACCTAGACATGAAGACTGCTTCTACAAACATTAGTGTAAGAATGGGTCACTCTCAGGAGCTAAAGCGTGGTACTGTCATAGGTTGCCACCTGTGCAATAAGTCCATCTGTGAAATTTCCTTGTTACTAATTATTTTACAGTCAACTGTTAGTTGTATTATAACAAAGCGGAAGCAACTGGGAACAACAGAAACACAGCTAGGAAGTGGTAGGCCACATAAAATGACAGAGCGGGGTCAGCGCATGCAGAAGCGCACAGTTAGCAGAATTCGCTGTCTGCATAGTCAATAGCTAAAGACCTCCAAACTTTGTGTGGCCTTTAGATTAGCACAACGGTGCGTAGAGAGCTTCGTGAAATGGGTTTCCATGGCCAAGCAGCTGCATCCCAGCCTTACATCACCAAGTGCAATGCAAAGTGTTGGATGCAGTGGTGTAAAGCACGCCACCATTGGACTCTAGAGCAGTGGAAACGTGTTCCCTGGTGTGACTAATCGTGCTTCTCTGGCAATTCTATGGATGTGTCTGGGTTTGACGGTTGCCAGGAGAAAAGTACTTGCCTGACTGCATTGTGCCAAGTGTAAAGTTTGGTGGAGGGGGGATTATGGTGTGGGGTTGTTGTTCAGGTGTTGGGCTTGGCCCCTTAGTTCCAGTGAAGGGAACTCTTAGGGCGTCAGCATACCAAGACATTTTGGACAATTTCTTGCTCTCAACTTTGTGGGAACAGTTTGAGGATGACCCCTTCCTGTTCCAACATGACTGTGTACCAGTGAACAAAGCAAGGTCCATAAAGACATAGATGAGCGTGTTTGGGGTGGAAGAACTTGACTGGCCTCAACCTGGTAGAACACCTCTGGGATGAATTAGAGCGGAGACTGCAAGCCAGGCCTTCTCATCTGAAATCAGAGCCTGACCTTACAAATACGCTTCTGGAAGAATGATCAAACATTCCCATAGACACACTCCTAAACCTTGTGGACAGCTTTCCGAAAAGAGTTGAAGCTGTTATAGCTGCAAAGGGTGGGCCAACTCAATATTGAACCCTACGGACTATATATATACATGAATATATATATAAACTATATATACAGTATGTATATACTGTATATATATGACTACAGTATATTCAGTACTGGGACAGGGTTGTCCAGCACCAAAGGCAAGGATCCAGAATTGCCCCCCACACACACACACACACACACTGGTAATACATGCTTTAGAATGGGTGCACATCTCTGCATCTGTTCTTTACCCCCTTACTCGTCTGCTCCTGGGTTAGCTGTCCCTCCTGCCAACTGTATTTATAGTCAAACCTTATCATCATACATTCATTCCCACATTGTATTTCTATTTGTTATTTTCTTTTTCTAGCCTACTCCTCTATTAATCTGAATGATCTTGAAGTTGGTAAACTTTGTGAAGATCTCCACACATTTACTTTGTTGAGTTCTGTGACATGTGCTCACTATGCCGTGTGATCAGCCACTGCTGTGTCACACATTTCACAGAGGTGCTGAGAGGAGGAGTTTCAGGAGGTGGAGTCCATACAGGAATCACTGCTTACAGGCAGCAAGATACCATGGGACATGTTGTCTTTAGAAGTTGAAGGTAAACAGCAGATGAGAAGCTGAAAAAGCATGCAGGGAATCCAGAAAGTTGTGGGCAGAGATGGCCAGCAGACAGGCAGCACTTACAAAATGAAATTTTAAGTAAGATTATATTAGATTGTAAAAAATCACTATTGTTTGCATTGCTAATGAAATGCTGACATTATATAATTAAAATGTTTGCTGTGACCTTAGAACTCCTTTAAGGGGCATATTTATAAAGCAGTGAATGTGACTTTCACAAAACATTTACTAATGGTGAGTCAATCACTTGCATTTAAAACACATGCACTAGAATTCTTACCCTGCATTGAATGTTTGGTGAATTTAAGATTCACTGCTTTATACATACATCCCCAACATGAATCATTCCACATGCACAAAACAATGACGGTCAACAAAATAGCCCTACTCCTAAGATTACCTTATTAGTGAACAAGCGCTGCTAATGTTGCTAATGGCCATACAGCTTCTCTATATCAGACAGACTATACAACAAAGCTGGCATTGGCTATCCCAACTACAGATGCCATATTTGACAGGAACAAAATATTTTGTTGCCAAACATTTAAAAGATACTGGTCATTGCCTGAGCAATTTATATTACAAGGTTTTATGTATATTTCTTAAAAAAGAATTATTCTAGGAAATCAATGTATGTGATCATCACATCTCTATTTAGAGGTCACATTTGGATAGTTCTAACTGTAGCTGTAGTCCTAGCTAACTAGCTGTAGTTCTAATATTATGATTGAAAATAATATGCCTGAAGGGATCAGTACACTATGTAGTGTACTTACCGTATGTGGTCAGATATAAATATTTTTTCGTGCAAAAATTACTTGTCTACATTTTTAAATGTTCTATTTCTGTTTCACTGTGTTTTTTTTCTCTCACTTTAGACCTCAATGCCCACTTCCTTTTCCTGTACTATCTTCTCCTAAAAGCTACTTAGCACAAACCTCAAGTTTCATAGTGTCTGAATGAAGAAGCACATTAATAGCTATCGCAAATCCCTGGTTATGCACTTTTTTCATACTGCATTAGACACCAATAATGGTGATTGGTTGGTATGTGGAAAAAGATGTGTAGTTCCTTTAGATACTTCATTTACAGGGTCCATAGAGATTGATTTTTTTAAAGTAAAAAGTAAGGTAAAGTTAATTGAAGTGCACCTCTCGGGAAAAGAAGTATGATTAATCTACAATACCCTAATTACCATACAATTAGCTTATTTACATAGGGACTAAACTACAGAATGTGTATACTATTTTCCAACATAAACTTACTTTGGTGGCCAACACTTAGTGGAAAGAACAAGACCACTTGCATAATTGTACTTCTACAAACCATTGATGTTGGGGCATATTCTTCTTCCCATTTTTTGTCCCACTGACCACCAATGAAAGGAGACATTTATTCCACTAGTGACCACCAGTGGATATGAATTATTCTTCCTCAAATTGGCCAACAATTTAAGCAGGCCATTTTTGTCCTACTGACCACCAATGTTAGGAGACATTATTCCTACTAGTAATCACCAGTGTTCCTCAAAATAGGCCAACAATGTAAGTGGGCCATTTTTGTTCCAATGACCACCAATGGAAGGGGACATTCTTTTGATCACTGACCACTAGGATAAGGAGGCAATCTTCCTCACACTGACTACTACTGTAAGGGGACATTCTATCTCCCACTTGCTATCATTGTAAGCGGACATTCTTTTTTCCCATTGACCAACTTTGATTTTAACCTTATACAACAGCGATCCAGGTCTAGGATAACCATCATGAGATATAACTTCATTGTACAAACCACAGGTCACAAAATAAAACATTTTTTTTCCTCGAGTTCTGCACTAAATAATTGTTTTTGTACTGTTTGCACTCACATTATTAAGCATGTGCAGCAATCAATTCCTGCTAAATTTCCTATAATGACTTGACAATGCACCATATTTTCTAATGTTTGGGTATCACTAGTCTACATTGACATGCAATGCCAGTGGAATAATATTATCATTCACATTCTTCCAATTCACAGACAGGCACTGCATTTGCCAATTTGCTTGTGCTTACTAACAGCTAGAAGCAATTCTTATATTATCTTCTTCCTTATGACTCATTGACTCACCGGGTTTGGGGCATTCTTCCAATTAACTACCAATATTAGTGGGTGTCCTGAATGATTGAAAACATAAAAGAGGCTTGGTGCTCTGTGGGAAAAAATTGCCCCTTATAGTTCATGGCAGAAAGTACCGCTAGCACTATATTTCTGTGTGCACAAGAGCTGCGGCTTTCATACAAGCAAGCAATCCTGTGAACAGAATACAAGGTGTTCTGTTAATGGCCAGGGGGCGAGAGGGGGTGAGTAAATGACAGGACCCTGTCACTGTATGAGTGCCTAAAAATTCAAAGCATTTCTCTCTAATATAGGGGGGTTGGCACCCTCTTTAAACTCCTGTAACACTGGTTCTGCACCTACTGTATGTGTTGTGGGAATGCACATTTTACTGTGTATTACTGAAATATGTGTTAACCTATAGTGCTTTGTGCTGTGTGCTGCACTTCAATCCATAAGTATACTGTACATACAGCAGCTGGCAACATACTTGCATTTCAGCACACCATAATGCACTTGTCACGCATTATGGTGCACTGAAATACCTGGTGCAGATTCATTAAAACTTGATTTGTGCTGTGTTGGTAGCTTTTTCAAAATTAATAAGCTGCCTTACTGCAGCACATTAACATACCACACATTAAAGTAGATGGAAAAGCTAAACAATAACACTCTTTAAATGTTGGCTGTATTCAATGCATACATACTCTAATAAATCACAATGTGAATAGCTAGTTTTTCCATGCAGTCATATGACCACAAAGCTCCTGAAAATGTGTCTGTCTGTGTGGTTGGTGGGCTGACAAAGGCTTACAGCTATGGGTGTCGGAGGGGGGGGGGTGATATCACTGCTCTAAAGGTTTAGGAGCATGATTGGACCCCACAAACAGACACACTTTCTATAAAATGTTGGCATTTCTATGACCTTCTCTTTCAGTAGCAGTGGTCACCAGGAGAGGGTAAGTCTACCCTGCATGGACACAGAAAGCAATAAAAATCCAACATGGAGTCTAACCATTCTCTACATTATGCAAAACTAAAAACAAAACACTTTTGGCTATACATACACTTTAGGCAGAGTCCGTGTTATGTTGGTACTTTGTTATTAACTGAAATGTAGTTATACCAAGTGGGAGGTTTGTATTATAAAATGAACCCTTAAAGACACTTGATGCAACTCTGTCATCACACACACACACAAAAGATTTATTTTTATGAGGAGGTGAGCAAAACCTTGGACATAGGATTGGCGGTGGACGTCCTATACTTGGATTTTGCAAAAGCGTTTGACACAGTTCCCCACACATGTGTAAGGTCTACAGGCTTGGAAAAATCTGTATGTAAATGGATAGAAAACTGGCTAAAATATCGTATTCAAAGAGTAGTGGTTAATGATTCATACTCTGAATGGTTTAGGGTTGTCAGTGGTGTACCCCAAGGTTCAGTGTTGGGACCCTTACTTTTTGATATATTTATAAACTATATATTTCAGTCTTTGCAGATGACACCAAGCTGTGCAGTGGAATAACATCCTTACAGGATGTCTCCAACTTATAAGCCGACCTCAATGCACTGTTTAATTGGGCAACTATGTGGCAAATGAGGTTTAATCTTGATAAATGTAAGGTTATGCACTTGGGGGCTAAGAATATGCATGCATCATACATACAAGGGGGGGGGGGTATAACTGGGGGAATCAATGGTAAAGGACCTGGAGTTCTGGTAGCTCACAAGTTTAATAATGGCATGCAATGCCAAGCTGCAGTTTCTAAAGCGAGCAAAATCCTCTTTTGTATTAAAAGAGGTATAGACTCCAGAGAGAGAGATATCATATTACCCCGGTACAAATCATTAGTAACACCTCATCTGGAATATGCAGTTCAGTTTTGGGCACCAATTCACAAAAAGAACATTGGGGAACTGGAGAAAGTACAGAGAAGGGCAACCAAAGTGATAAGAGGCATGGAGGAGCTCTGCTATGAGGAAAGATTAGAGGAACTGAATATATTCTCTCTTGAGAAGAGGAGATTAAGGGGAGATATGATCAACATGTATAAATACATCAGCGGTTCATATAGTGAGTTATTTAATATTAGGTCATCATAGAGCACAAGGGGGCACTCTTTAAGTCTGGAGGAAAAGAGATTTAATCTCCAAATATGGAAAGGTTTCTTCACAGTAAGAGCTGTGAATTGTGGAATAGACTCCCTCAAGAGTTGGTTCTGGACAGCTCAGTGGATTGCTTTAAAAAAGGCCTGGATTGTTTCTTGGATACACAAAATATAACTGGATACTAACATTTATAGGTAAAGTTGATCCAGGGAATATCTGATTGCCTCTTGGGGGATCAGGAAGGAATTTTTTCCCCTTCAGGAGCAAATTGGATCATACTTTGCTGGGTTTTTTTGCCTTCCTCTGTATCAACTGTGGGTATAGGATTATAACTTTTTTTTTTTAATGGTTGAACTGGATGGACTTTGGTATTTTTTCAGCCAGACTAACTATGTAACAGGGAACTATAAAAACAGATTGTTAAAGCGATTGTTCAATCTGGAAAAGAAAATTAAACGTCAACAATTACAAATCGTGTAGCTGCTGAATTTTAATAAAAAAACACTTACCTGTCCAGGGGTCCAGCGCTGTCCTGACCTGTGCTAGTTCTTTACTAGCATTTGGGTTCTTGGTGCCGACATCCTATCTGTGGGCAGCTGGCTGTGCTGCATTTGGCTTCACAGTCGGATGCCCACTGCGCATGCGTGAGACTCACTGCGCTTTGTGAATGGTCCTGCAGTTTTCTGGGACCTGTGATGTCCCAGAAGACTGAAGGGGGGGGAGGAGAACTTCTGTTTGATTCTAGGTACCCTCTCCCTCCCCTCAAAATGATATGCCAAATATGATGGAGGAGGGCTTAAATTGGAACTTCTCCTTTTGGGTGGAGTTCTGCTTTAATACCTGTCCAAGAGACTCCAATATTTGCTCTCTGCAGTGGTTGCTGGCACCCAACACTTGCATGGATTTCACATGTCACTGTGTCCACCAATAAGATGGGGGAACCACAGCACACTGCAAAGACATGGCAGATGACACTAACCGGACAGGTATTATTCATCTTCTTTTGCTGATAGATTTTTTTCGCAGCAACAGGGTTGCTTTAAATAAATGCAATACTACTTTTGCAAATGTCTCCACAAACGGTTTCTACACTTGTTAACCACTTGCCGCCCTGCCACTGTAGAAATACGGCGGCAGGGCGGCACGGGCAGGCAAAACCACGTTTTAAAACGTGTGTTTTGTAAACAGGTAGGGGGCACGCGCGAGGCGCGCCGCCGCCCTGCTTGTCCCGCCGATCACAGCCGCGGATGTCAGTCGCCGGGTCACAGTCGGTCCTTACCGGCTATGACCCGGCGTTCGGCGGCAACCAGTGACAGAGAGCACAGCTGCAGTAGCTGTGCTGTCTGTCCCTTCCCTGACAGCTTGAGAACACGCTGACCGGGACAGAAGAGTTTCCCTCTCCCGATCAGCAGTGTTCCCTTCAGTACACACCCCCGCCCCCTAGTAAAACACTCCCCCTCACTCAGATAACCCTTCCCTGCAAAATAAAGTTAACCCCTTCCTCCCCAGTGCCATTAGTACAGTGTCTGTGTTTTGTTTTTTTTGCACTGATCACTGTATTGGTGTCACTGGGGATGTCAGTGACCCCTAGTCAGTACCCCCCAATGTCAGAAGGTCCGCCGCAGTCCC